>NC_051204.1:3831171-3916646 GCF_015220075.1 Falco rusticolus
GGGGCAGCGGGGGGGCGGTAGTGTTAAGGGTGGGGGGAGAACAGAGGGCACCCAGGTGAGGTGGGGTTGCTCACCTGGGGTGGGGGGCAGAGCTGGGGAGGACTGGGGGGCTTAAGCAGGATGGGGTGTGGGGCAGGTTGAGGGTTCCCTGCGCTGCCCCGGGGGGGGCAGGGTGGGGGTGTGCTGTACCCAGGGGCAGGGCTGGGGGTCACCCATGTGCCTGTACCCAGGGTGGTGGTGGTGGGGGGTGTCCCTGGCTGCCTGCCCTCAGCAGAGCCACTGCCCACAGGGATGGGGACACGGGTCCGCATCCCTGACACCCCAGCCCCTGCCAGCTACCCCCACCACAGTGACAGCACCAGCCCCCCCCCCCGGGTCCCCCACCCCCCAGGCCACCCACCCGCAGCCCACCGAGGGCACAGGAGGGGTAAAAGCAACTTCACTCTGAAAAAAAGGAAGAAAAAGGAGAACTGGGGTGCTGGGACAACCCTGGCACAGCCCCATGCCCCAGGGCTGGGTCCCATGGGGCAGAGGAGGGGGCCCACCCCCCCACAAAGCCCCTGGGGCCACCCCCCCCCAAAGCTCCTGGACCACCCAGAGCCAGGGCGAGGACAGGGCTGAGCAGATCTCCGGCTCCACCGGTCCTCGCCTGCTGCCAGGGGAAACTGAGGCAGGAGGTGACCCAGGCCCTGCCACCCCCGGCGGGGGTGAGGCCAGCAGCGGCACCCAGGAGCCCCTAACCCACGGCACAGCCCTGCCCCATGGCGTGAGGGCTGGGGGGGGCAGGGGGGTGGGAGGTGCCACACGTGTGAGGAGTCTGGGTGCTGAGGACACCCACCCCAGGGGGGTCCTGGGGGACCCTCGCACCTGTCAGGCTCTGCGGCACCCCCACCAGGAGGGCTTGGTGCCCACCGGCAGGGCTGGGTGCCCACTGGGCAGCTACCGTGCCTCAGTTTCCCCGTGGTGCTCAGCAGAGCGAGGCAGGATGCCGCAGGCAGCGAGGCCTGGGCACCCAGAGCCTGGTGTGGCCACCAGCCCCCTCCCCAGCACGCCGGGGCTGCCGGCCGCAGCGAAGCCCAGCTGCCGGCATGTGCTCAGCCCAGAGGAATGTGCCAAATCACTCCCAGATGTGCGTGGCGGCCAGCCCGCCGCCCCCTCCGTGGCCCACCGGCACAGCCGCCGGGCACCGGGGACCCCACACCACCCCGCCACAGGGCTGCCCGTGGGGCCGGATCCTGCCCGGCCATGGGGTCCAGCCCGGCCGGTGGCGTCGGGGTGCCGAGGTCCAGTAGGGTGTCGGGGTGCTGAGGTCCGGTAGGGCAGCGGGGTGCCAGGGCGTGGGCAGGAGATGCCACGGGGCAGGGCTGCATCCCCAGTGTCCCCGATGTCCCCATCCGCTCGAGGCCCCACAGCCCCCAGCCAGCATGGAGCCTGGTGCTGGCATGGTGGGGTCATGTGGGGTCCTGCCCCGCACCCCTGGCCCCGGTGCCCGGTGCGAGCGCAGCGGAGCAGAAAGGGGCTGTCAGATGGAATCTGGGTGCTGGCGGTGACGGCGCGGCGGGAGGCGGCCGTGCCCGCCACGTGGCCGCTTATGTAAGGAGAGTGCAGGGGAGGACAGGGAGGCCGGGGCAGCGGGGACACCGCCGAGGGGACACTGGGCCCCCACCGCGCACACGCAGGCAGCTGCGCAGCCGGACACGCGCACCAAGGGCTGCCCACGGCACAGCCAGGCACGGCACGGCACGCGTGTGCGGGAGTGAGGGCACACGGGCCGGAGCGGGCCCTGCCAGCCCCTTGGTCCCCCCGCCTTCGGCACGAGGCCGCCATGGTGTCCTGGGGACAGCGGTGATGTCCTCGAGCCGTGGGGCTCCCGCTGCGGCGCTGCCGGCCCCTCACCGGGCGGTGATGAACGGCTCCGGCGGGAGCTCCGGCACCCACGCGGCTGAATCCATCTGCGCCATCGATTTTTCATCCACTGCGGCAGAGAGCGGAGTCGGGGCCGGTGTGGCCGTGGGTGCCCCGGCGGGCTGACACGGTGACGGGAGCCGCACGCCCGTGTCCCCGCGCCACCCTGCTGGCCCCCTCCCCACTCGCCACCCTGGGGACAGCGCCACAACTGGGGACCCTCCAATGGGACGCCCAGTCTGGCCAGTCTGGCACAGGCCCCCCTTGCCCTACTGGCACAGCTGCCACCTTGCCCAGCATCACGGTGGGCTCAGGGAGGGCTGGGGATGGAGTGGTTGGGGGGGGGGGCAATGTGGGGAGCAGGGGCACCACGGTGCCCACCTGCGTCACCGCCACGTCACTGCGGTCACACACGCTGCCAGCCGCTTCCTTCCGGCCACCGTCACCATGTGCCGTGGCTTCGTGCCGTGGGGCTGTGTCACAGCCACAGGGCTGGCACAGGGCAGGATGCAGCCGCCATGGCCTGGGGGGGGGGGGGAGCGGGGGGCTGGCACCCCGTGCCCGGCCCAGCACTGCCCGCAGGTGTGGGGATGCCGGTACTGGCTCAGCCCCACGGCCCGGTGAGGGGTGGCAGCACCACGGTCCCCGCTCAGCCCCATGGCACAGTGAGGGGACAGGGACACAGAACAGCGGGCGCAGCCTGGCCTGAACCCGCTGCCCCCTCCGTGCCGCTGCACACGTCCGACACATGGCAGCTCTGGCTATAAATAGCCCAGCGGCAGCGATGGCTGAGCCGCGCTCGGGGCCTGGCTGGGGCTGCCAGCTGCCCCCGGCCCTGCCGCGCCGCCCCTGCCTCAGTTTCCCCACTGCTCCCCAGGGCAAACGGCAGCCGGGGAAGGAGCTGGCGGCTGCTGCCCCGACCCCATGGTGTCCCCGGCCCGGCAGGGCCAGCCAGTGCCCCGGCGTGCCAAACCACAGGGTGGGAACCGGAGGCTGCACCAGGACGCCCAGTCGGGCGGTGGTATCCAGCCCCCTCGCCGGGCTCTGCTTTGGCACTGGGTGCCGAGGGGAAGGACACGGCCGATGTCCCCACACTGGGGGCACCCCACAAGCCACAGGGCCAGAGCCACGATGGGGCTGGCACATACCGAAGCCACGATGGGGAAACTGAGGCACAGAGGGGACCCAGGCACCCCACCCTGCCCCTACACCCGGCGCCCCAGCCCCAGCCGGGGGGCCTGGGTGACACGGTGGGGGGCGATGGCCAGGGTGGGGGGCGATGGTGGGCTGTGGGGCACTGCTGGAGCCCCAGCCCCTCCCCGCTCCCCCGCGTGCCTGGGCCCCCCCAGCCAGGCAAGCTGCAAAATTAGGTCAAAGCATCTATTAATTACGAGCGGAGGAGCTGGGGCCAGGAGCTGGGGGGAGAGCCGGGGGGCTGCAGCCCGGGAGGCCAGAGGGGCTGGAGAGGGGGACCAGGGCTGTGCGCCCCCAGCCCCGGGGCAGGAAAGGAACAAGGAGGGGGGAGGGGGCAGACACAGGAGCCAGCGCTGATCCAGAACAACTTTACTAACACCAGGAGATGGGGGGGACCCTGCTGTCACCCCACCCTGCGGCTGGGCACAGCCTGGACCGAGCGCACGGGGACACTGGGACCCTCCCTGCTGCACCCAGGGGCCTGGGGGGGTCCCAGGGCTCTGAACGAGCCGGGGGCAAACGCGGCCATGGCTCCAGGGAGCAACGCCGGGTCCCGGGATCAACACAGGATCCCGGGATCACGCGTGCCAGGGTGGGAGTGGGGCCAGGAGCTCCCCCAAGGCCACGGCCACTGCTGCGGAGGGGCTGGGGTGGGTGCCAGCCTCCCGCCTCACCTCCAGCTGTGCAGAAAGAATAATCATAATAATGATAAAATAATAATAATAATAATAAAACTGCCCCAGACTGAGAGCCCCAGGGCAGGAGTCAACAAACAAGGGCCGAGGCCTCTTGGAGCCATTTTCCTGCTCCCGGCACAGCCCAGCCCAACCACGCACACGCCAAAATCCCACCCAGGGCAGCGCCCGCCCAGCCCGCCCCGAGGGGCCGTGGGGAGGGGGCTGCCGGGGGCTAGCGCAGCCCCTGGGCCATGATGCTGCCCACCAGCACCGCGTCCTGCAGCACGTGCTCCACCGCCGCCGCCTCCATCTTCAGGGAGACCTGGGGGAGAGAGAGCGGCTCAGCATGGTGCTGCCGGACCCCTGCCCCGCTCTTGGATCCGCGCCGGACCCCTGCCCCGCTCCCGGCTCCCTGCCGGACCCCTGCCCCGCTCTTGGATCCCTGCCCCGCTCTTGGATCCCCGCCGGACCCCTGCCCCCCTTCCCAGACCCCTGCCCCACTCCCGGACCCCTGCTGGACCCCCCTCTGCTCCCAGAGCCCTGACAGACCCCTGCCCCACTCCCAGACACCTGACAGACCCCTGCCCCACTCCCAGACCCCTGCCCCACTGCCCCCCAGGGTACCTTGGCCAGCCGGGCCTCCTTGGCCCTCTTCAGCTCAAGGACACCGCGTGACTCCAGGAGGGTGACAAGGGACAGACACTCAGCCTGGTCGACAGCAGGGAGCTGCTGCTGCTGGCAGACCTTGCTGTAGGCATCGTGGAGCTGGGGAAGGCAGGGCGGGCATTACGCCATGGCGTGGCATCCAAAGGGAAGACCCCAGGGACACCCCCCAGATCCCCAAATCCAGCCCTGAGAGGGTCCCACTGCCACTCACCTTCCCCAGTGTCACCTCCTGGGCACGCAGGCGCCGGGTGAGCAGCAGCAGGGAGCAGAGCAGCACCTTCTGCTGCAGCGGGAAGGCATCCCGGGCCCCACGGCCGGCCGCCACCAGCCGATCCTCAAACACCTCCGAGATGACACGGGAGATGTGCGGGAGCCCCACGCGCTTGGGGACAGGGGACACCGGGGAGTCACCTGTGGGGACAGATAGGGCTGCAGGAGATACGGGGGTGACGAGGAATAGGAGTGGGTGGCAGCGCAGAGCAGGTGCCCCAGAAAGGGACCCCAGCCCGGAGGTGCCACACACAGGGTTTTGGTGCCGGCGCGGCAGCCGGCAGCAGCTACTCACTGCCGGGCAGCGGCTTGAGCAGGGTCTGGCTCTGCACCTCCAGCTCCACCACCTCCACGGCGCGCCTGGGGAGAGACAGCCCTGAGCGTCGGGCAGAGCGGCCGCCCTGGCACGGGCACCGCCGGCACGGGGCTCACGGGGGCCACCGGCCGTGGCACCACGGGCACAGGCACCGCCGGCACAGAGCTCACACGGGCCACCGGCCACAGCACCACTGCCATGGGCACCGCTGGCACAGAGCCTGCAGGGGCCACCGGCCGTGGCACCACCGGCACAGGCACCGCTGGCACAGAGCCTGCAGGGGCCACCGGCTGCGGCACCACCGGCACAGGCACTGCTGGCACAGAGCCTGCAGGGGCCACCGGCTGCAGCACCACAGGCACAGGCACCGCTGGCACAGAGCCTGCAGGGGCCACCGGCCGTGGCACCACGGCACAGGCACCGCTGGCACAGAGCCTGCAGGGGCCACCGGCTGCAGCACCACAGGCACAGGCACCGCTGGCACAGAGCCTGCAGGGGCCACCGGCCGTGGCACCACCGGCACAGGCACCGCTGGCACAGAGCCTGCAGGGGCCACCGGCCGTGGCACCACGGCACAGAGCTCGCAAGGGCCACCAGCCGCAGCACCGTCACTGACCTGCAAATATCCAGGGCCTTGCGAGCGTCCCCAGTGACTGCAGAGACCTTGCGGGCGCAGAACTGGATGGCGGCGGCATCCAGGACGGGGTCACCAGCCACCTGCCGAGGCACCGCACACCATCAGCACTGCCGAGCCACCCCACGTTGTCACCCACCCTGTGTGTCCCCCCACGTCTCCACCTGCCCCAGCCGCTCCTGCAAGATGACGACGAGCTGCTCCCGGGTGTAGGGCGGGAAGTGCAGCAGCCGGGGGCCACCAGCCACCCAGGCCCCCAGCCGCGCCAGGCTGCGGTCCGTCAGGTCCAGAGCGTTGGCCAGCCCTGTGGGCACAGCGGGGTGAGGAGGGGAGGGAGGAGGGCTGTGCCCCGAGGAGGGAGAGGGTGGGCGAGGGGGGGTTGCAATGACAATTCCCCTCCCCCCTCCCATCAGCCCCCTAAATAGGGAGGGTCGCCGGGGTGGGCAGTGCCACGCTGCCGCGCACTCACCCATGAGGACAAGCCGGGAGCCGGGCAGCTGGGGCCATTCAAAGAGGGTGTAGAGCACATCCTGCCCCCTGTTCTCCAGCTGGTCCAGCTCGTCCAGCACCAGCAGGCTGCAGGGAACAGGGAGCCCGGATCAGCCCCGGCTCTGCCCACACCCCCGCAGCCCCTTCACAGCCCCCCCGAGCAGGGAAAGCCGCTGCTGGGGCCACCTCTCCCAGCTGGCCACGCTGGGGGCATCGAGCGGGGGCCCCCCCAGCCCCAGGTAGGAACTCACACCATGGGCCCCGCGGCCGTCAGCTGCTTCTCCAGCCTCCGCACGCCCTCGCGGCCGGTGGCCACGGGCAGGCCCAGCTGCTGCGCCACGGCGGGGAAGACGGCCTGCGGGCTGCTCAGCGACATGCAGTTCAGGACGACGGTTTTGCTCCTGGCGAGCTCATCCTGCCAGCGACAGGAGCGTCACACCGGCCACACTGCTGCCCCCTCCCCTGAGCTGGCACCGCAGCAGTGCTGCCCCCCTGCCCCATTTCCCTACTGGCTTGCTGTGCCAGCACCCCCAAAACAGGCACCTCTGCCCCCACCCCCCCACGGGGGTCTGCCCCACTCCTGAGAGGTTGCCGGGACCCCCGGCGTGGCGCACCTTGCAGTCGAGCAGGACGCGGTTCAGACAGGCTGTTTTCCCTGTCCCAGGGGCTCCAGAGATGTAGAGGCTGCCGGGCTGGCACCCACGGACGTGATCCCGCAGGAATTGCCGGATGATGCCCATCTCCCTCTCCCTGGCATGGAGGCGGTCGGGCATGGCTGTGTGCAGCACCCGCTTCGCCTGCAGGTAGCAGGTGCCTGCGCCGGGGAGAGGGGGGGGGGGTCACGGGGGGCTCATGGTGCTGCCAGGACCCCCCTGGTGCCCCCCTGACCACACTCACCTCCCTGCCTGAAGAGCCGGGTGCGGGCAGGCTGCCGGCACCTCTGGGGGGTCTCCTGCCCCCCCTTCTGCGGGGATGCCCCTGGGCTGCTGGGCTTCTGGGGGGAGGCTGGGGGGGTCTTGAAGAGCAAGCGGCGCCCCTGGTTCTCCTTACTGCGCTTGGCCGGGGAGCAGGGCAGCGCGTGGGGGACATTGCAGAGGTTGTCGTCACCTGCGGAAGAGACGGATCAGCGGGGTGGCCGAGCTGGTGGGCCTGATCCTGGCAAGATGCCAGATGTCACATGGTGCCACTCCCCCCCCCCCGCCCCCAAGGGCCCGATGCTGGCAAGATGCCACTTGTCACATGGTGTCACCCACCCCACCAGCAGATTTTCGTCTTGCAACCAGGCAAAGCCCCAAATGCAGCCGTGCGAGGGATGGGACGGAGCTCGATACGCTGCCTGCCCCAGCCCCACAGCAGCTCTTGGGGAAGGGGTGCCCCCCACACCATCCCGGGGGGTCCCAGGGGAGGGGGCGGGGGGGGGGGCAGGGCTCACCCAGGCGCTTGCAGGGGCTCAGGGGCGGCGTTTTGGTCCAGGGTGAGCATGTGGCCAGCGCCGCCCGGCCAGGGTCCGTGGCCCTGGGGTAGGGGGAGAGCCGCAGGGCGGTGGGCTCGGTGCTCTTGGCGAGGCAGCGGGCGCTGCGCCTGCGGGGGAAGCTGATGGTGGGCTGGCACTGGGGGCTGCTGCTGGCCATGGTGGGGGGGCTGCGGGTGGAGCAGGGACACCGGTCAGGCGGGGTAAGGGTCCCAGCCCCACATCTCCATCTGCACCCACTCAACCCTCTCCTGCATCCCCCACCCCCCATGGGCCTGCTCTGCCCCACATCTCTGTTCCTGATAACCCCTGCCCCCGCTCAGGCTGCAACCCCCAGCCCTCGGCCCCCCACTCGCCCACCCGTGTCCCAGCCTCCCGTGCTCCCTTCCTCCTCCCTGCCCCTCCCCCCTCAGCCCCCTCCGTACCCCGGCTCCCAGCTCCCGTGCCCCCCTCCAGCCCGGATCCCCCCAGACCCCCGTGCCGCCCCTCACCCTAAACCCTCCTCGGCCGCCAGTGCTCCCCCCTCACCGCAGACACTCCCAGACCCCGGTGCCCCCCCCCCCCCCCAGCCCGGATCCCCCAAGACCCCCGCGCTCCCCCTCACCACAGCCCCCCTCCCCGGCGGCACATGCTCCCCCCTCACCTCAGACGCCCCTAAACTCCCGCGCCCCCCCGCTTCGCCTCGGTCCCCCCCAACCCCCCCCTCACCCCAGTCCCCCCCCGTGCCCCCCCTCCCAATCCCGGCCCCCCCAGACCCCCGGCCCCCCACGCGCCGCCGCCGCCCCCCCAACCTTCTCGCGCCAACTCAGTCCTAGCTCTGCATTTCCCGCCACCAGGCTGAGCCGGGCCCGCCCCCTGCGCCCCATTGGCTGCACCGCCCGCCGCCGCCACCAATCGCAAGGCCCTACGCCGAGCGCCGCGGCCGGAGGAGGGGCCGTCGCCCAGCAACCAATCGGCGAGGGAGCGCGGGGCACGCCGGGAGGCGTAGTCGGGTGGGGCCGCGATCTCGCGGTGTCCCCAGTGCTCCCAGTGTCACCAGCCCCGCCTGCCCAGTGCCACCAGTGCCCCCGCCCTACCTCCCCAGCGCTCCGTGTCACCAATACCCCCAGCCCAGCGCTCCCAGTGCCACCACTGCTCCCAGCGCTGCCATCCCAGTGCCACCAGCCCTGCCTCCCAGCGCCACGAGTGCCCCCAACCCTGCCCCTCCAGCGCTCCCAGTGCCACCAGCCCTGCCTCCCAGCGCCACGAGTGCCCCCAACCCTGCCCCTCCAGCGCTCCCAGTGCCATCAGCCCAGCCTCACCAGTACCCCCAGCCCTGCCTCCCCAGCGCTCCCAGTGCCCCCAGCATCTCCCACCCCACCTTCCTCAGGCCTCCCAGTACCAGCCTGGCTGCAAGCAGAGCGCCCTGGCCCATCACCCCCCCCCCCAAAAAAAAGGGAGGGGGGGGTCCTTAGGGAGGCGCAGAGCTCCCCTGCACCTCCCCCCTCCTCCAGCCGGTGCCCCTGAAGAGTCGTGTATCTTTATTACTTTTATTTAAATGGAATTTCAAGCTCCTCTGTTTTTATTCTGTTCCCTCTTAAAACAGCCCCTCACGCCCCAGGAGGGGCTGGCGCTCGGGGAGAACCGTGTTTTACCTTTATTTAAACCAAAAAGGCAGCACTGGGGGGGTGACGGGGGGCTCATCCTCCAGAGAAACACCCCCACCCCCCACCCACGCATCCCTTGCCCTGTGCACTGCCTGGCTCCAGCCTCAACAGGGAAAGTTTCCATCTTCTTTTAAAAAAAAAAAAAAAAAAAAAAAAATCCCCCAAAACAGTTAGAGGGGAGGGTTTAGTACCCCCGCAGCGAGCCCACCTTCCTCCTATAGTACAAGCTTTTTACAACGTACAAAATAGATCAGTAACTACGGTTAATGTCCAGCCCACCCCGGTACTGCGAGTAAATACAGAGAATCCAGCCCAGTACCAACAGTCGGACAGGGGAGTGTGTAAGGCAAAACGTCAGCGGAGCCCCCCCAGCGCGGGGGCTGTGGCCCCAGCTCCCTCCCCACGTTCCCCCCCTGCCACAGAAGAAAAAGAACAAACCACCACCCCACCCCCGGTTTCCTCCACGGATAATTAGTGTCTTCCCGTTAAAATGCTCAAAGTTTGGTGATTTAGCGTTAAAAGCCGGGGTGCCGCCGCCGGGCGCCTCCTCGCCCCATCAAAACCCCGTGGTGTGAAAAGGCTGCGGTGGGTTTGGGGGGTGATGCTGCCGGAGGGGTGTGGGGGGTGGGAGCAGAGAAAGGGGGGTGTGTCCCCCCCCCAGCTTCAAGCCACCTCGTGGCCCCCAGCCCCTGCCCAGGGCTGTGGGGGTCTCCCTGGATGGTCCCTGTCACCCCCCTGCTCCTCCACTGGCTCCTGTGCAAAAAAGCAATCGGCTGCGCCGGAGTAACGAGGCTCTGCCGGTGCACCCCAGCTCCCGCTCGCTCCACCGCCGGCGCAGCCGGTGATCACGCAGCGCATCCACCCCCTGCCCTACCCCAGCTCCTCTCCGAGCCCTCGCTCTGCCCCAGCCCTGAGGGATCGGGCACTGAGCCACCTCCGGTCCCAACTGCCCCAAGTCCTCGCGCCTGGCTCCCAGGCTGCGGCTGGACGTGGGATCCTGGCCCGAACCGGGATCTGCGACGAACGAGGAGGAAAGGACCCAGGCGGGTTTGCCAGCAAGGTCCCCGAGTCCCGGGGGAGATGCATAGATGAGGGTGGGCTGGCGGAGAGAGCTGGGCTGGAGGTATCTGCTCGTCCTGGTGCAGCTGGGAAAACCAAAGACGCTGGAAGTTTCTCATGCAGGATCCTGGGGGGCAGGGAGGTGGGGAGGGTCCGCCTGAGGAAGGGGGAGGAGGTTCGTCTCTCTGCTCAGGAACAATCCGCCTGTGCAGCCCGCTTTCACCTGGGGATGGGGGGCAGGGGGGGGGCCCCACGTGTAGCTGAAAGACAAGAAAGACCATTGAAACCAGAACCTGCACAGAGATGGTGGGCACGGCGTGCCCCGCGCTGCTGGCACACGCTGGAAGCCACCAGCACCAGCTCAGCGGATCAGCACCCCGGTGCTCCGCAGAGCAGGATCCGACACGTCTGCCTTCCCTCCTCCACATCCTCACGCCAGCAGCCCCCCCACCCCCACCCCAGCATACTCCCTGCAGAGATCTGGAGCCTGGGATTTGCGACTCAAAACCAGCCGCTGCAGCACGCATGGAAAGCTCAGAGCTTTTCAAATCCACATTAAACATTCATCGCTCTAAAAATAAACGAGCATCCCATTCTCCCCGGAGTCTCCTCCAGGATCCGCAAGGCTGACGCGCAGCAGCGGCGCAGCAAGGGCACTTTGCGCTGTGCCGCCAGCGCCAGGTCCAAGCACCATTGCTCAGGGCCACACCAGTCAGGCCTGTACTGGGATGCACTGGGGGGCTCTTCACCCCCCACCCCCCCAGCCCCTGCCCAACACCAGCTTTGGCCACAGGGGCGGCTGCTGGGGTCGTTTTGTAACCGCTCCAGCACCAAAGGTGCTGAGCGCAGGCAGGAACGAGCCCTGCGGCATTTCTCTGCACAGGCTCAGCAGGCAGAAGAGGGGGCAGGTGGGACGGGACGCAGGCACAGCCCAAACCCTCGGGGCCCCCCCTCACAGCCCAAATCCTCAGGGCCCCCCCCCCCCAAGCGCAGCAGGCTGCCCTGGGGGCTCCAGGGAGCGTGTGCAGGCCCCCGGGCAACGCTGCTGCATGGGGAAGGACGTGATCAGGAGCCTGGGGCGGCTCACACCAGCCCCTACGTGATCCAGCCTGAGCAAACAAGGCAGCAGCTGTCACTGCTGTCACCTCCTGCCACCCTCGAGCACCAGCCACGAGGACCCCTCCTCCTCCCTTACCTCTGTTTGTTTTGCTGGGGTAGATTCTCTGGAAGTATTTATATTCTTCTGGGGCTGGGAAGTCTTCGACAGGGTGAAAGGAGTATTTGGATTCGAAGTCATCTGCGGAGGAGGGGGGAGAAATGGGCAGGTCAGCGAGGGGGGCTCCGACAAGCACAGCGAAAGCTGAAGGGCTTGGCTCCACGTTGGGGGCTCCCCCCAGCTCCAGCCCCCCAGGACAGCAGCGGCTACAGTGAGCACAGATCCGTGCCCGGGGTCCCACCCGGGGTCCCACTCACCCAGGAATGCTCTGACGGTGGAGATGGAGTCCCGGTGCCCGTTCCGCACCGGTGGAGGCGGTGGTGGTGGCCCGGCCGGGGTCCTTGTGGGCGGTGGTGGCGGCTTCCCTCGGCTCGGGGGCTCGGCGGAACCATGCAATCTGTAGGGGGGCGGGGGTGGGGGGGCGTCACGCCCCCCATTTCGCAGCATCGGCGGAGGGGGTGGCGGAGCTGCAAGGAGAGCTGGGTCAGCACCGGCACGGCCCACCGCAGCCTGCCAAGGCACGGCATCCCCAGGGCAAACCCTCCCTCCGGCAGCGGGGCCAAGGACATCCTCCGAGGTAGCTTTCCAGGCCAGCTGCTGAGCCAGGTCGCTCCAGCGGCCAAAGTGGCCGCCCAGGGATGCTCCTACGCGCGCCCAGAGATTTCCTGCTCGCTCCTGACATCTGCATTCCTCCCGTCAGCTGCAGCGGAGGGGACTGGCCAGCCTGCTCCCCGCTGGCTCCCCGCCCACCCCCAGGGGGGCTGCTCCAGCCCCAGCACGACCCAGGTCACCTTCAGCATGAGAAGGGGTCCAAGGACCAGCTCCGAGCCTGCACACACCAGGGTTTGAGGGCAGCGGCTCCACATGGAGCCAAGATGCAGCCTGGCCCGGCTGGGAAGCTGCGTCCACACGGCCGCCAAGGCAGCGACAGGACCCAGGGCCCCTCCAACCCACCTCTCGCTCCTGCCCAGCCTCCCACAGACGCACAGTGGCAGTTCATGCTCTTCATTAAGCTAATTACACACAGACTAACAGAGCAGATCCCCAGCTGTAACTCAAAGGAGAGATTCTGGCAGGGCCGGAAGGACAGAGCGGCTTGGCAGGGGACCAGGCGGGAGCTGCGGTCTGGACGCGGAGCCCAGGAGCGCAGGGGGGGGGCACCGGGGCAAAGCTGTCACCGCTCCTGGCAGCAGGGACATGCTCACACCCAGCTCCATGTGCAGGGGGGCAACAGCTAGTGGTTCTCACGAAGTCACCCCTCTTCGTGGTGCCTGCCACCAAAATGCCTGCACCAGAGGTGACAGAGCCTTCACTGCCAACTGCGCTCCAAATGACGCAGTGCCAAAAGCAGCCCGGAGAGGAGCAGGATTGTTCCCCAGGGCTGAGCGAGGGTGTCTGGCTGCACCACCAAGGGAAAGGCTTCTTCCTTCTCTGCCACAGCTTTTTGTCGCTACCCCAGTGACATTTAGGAAGCTCACGGGGAGCAACCACAGCGTGCACAGCTCTGGCTCCACCACGTTCTGACCTCCCACCCCGGGAGGACACAGCAACCTCACGGGCAGGAGCTGCCCAGCCGCAACCCCCTGCCAACATCAGGCCTGAAAGGAGCCAAACAAACAAAGGACAGGACCAAGGACACGTATTAAACATGACAGTCCAGCTACTGCCCCTGGCTCAACCCCTACGCTGGCTGCCACGTGCAGAAGCGTCACTGCGCCCCGGCGCTGACTCTTCCCCCAGCATCTGCTTCCAGATACCAAAGACCCCACGGGCAGGTGGCCGCAGTCTGACCCACCACGGCCGCTCCTGGGTGCAACGGAGCCAGGCTCAGCAGAGCGAACGGTTTTTACCTGCTCCCCGGCTGGGGGGGTCTCTGGCTGGCGGAGGGGGGCGACTGCTCTGGAGAGACGGGGAGGCTGAAGCAGGTGGCGGTGGTGCCAGACCCCGCAAAGCGCCCGGCGTCTTCCTGTGCAAGGAGTTGTGTCTCTGCGGCAGCTCTGGGGCGGATTCGTTGATGGGGCTGGAAGGGCCGTTGGGGACACTGGGGGGTTGCCGATAAGGGGGCGGCGGGGGGGCGAGAGACTGGCTCTGAGCCCCCGACCCCGTTCGGATACTGACTGGGGAGGGAGGGGGCTTGATGGGTGGTGGAGCAGGGGGTCCGTCCCTGCTCACGGGCAGTCGCTGTCCCGGGGTGGGCGGCAGGGGCTTCTCTCGGTTGTAGGAAGAGGCCTTGGCGCTGTGCGCCGGCGGGGGGGCCGGAGGGGCGGCAGCACGGCGTCCCGGCGGGGGAGGCGGCGGGGCGGAGGAGCTGTGCTTCATGCCGGTGCTGCTGGTGGTGTTGGGCCGGGAGAGATCCGGCAGGGAGGGCCTCTGCGTGCGCGGCAGCTCCGGCGGAGAGCCCCGGCTGTTGTCAGCATCATCTTGAGGTCGGCTGTTGCTGGCCGGCACCGGGGGCCTGGGGGCGGCTGCTCTGGAGCCGGGGACTTGCAGGGTTTGCTTACTGGAGCTGTCTGCGGTGAAGGAAAGCAGAGTGACTGGCCAGGCACGGCACGGGCCGGGAAGACGGCGAGAGCGACGTGTGGCGCTCGTTCCCGAGCCTGCGCAGAGCGCGGGGCAGCCTGCCCGCTCGGCCGAGGAGGGCCAGACCGTGCGGAACGCTGTCTGGCACAGGCAGGGAGCTGGCACCGCGCTCAGCCACACACAGCTCCTCTCTCACCACTGCTATTCGCTCTCTGGCTTGCTGGAAGGCAGGTTGCCACAGAAAATAGCAGAAAGAAACGTTCAGCAACACACACGACTCCCGGGCCCTCCAAGGAGGTTTGTGTCATGGGACGCTGCGGTGTGCAGAGAGCGCAGCTTGCCTGCGGCCACACGTGGCGTGTTGATGTGGGGGTCCCTGCCTCTACCCAGCTGAAATTCCCAAGCAAACACGGCAAGATCCTCAACCCCCTCCTGCTCGGGAGCCTTCCCAGGGAACCTCCGTGCAAACCACAGACAGGGGCCATTACCTGAGCTGTCCTTCGCTCCCACGGGTCTGAGCTTGGGCACACCGCCTTGGAAGAGGCCGCCCTTCGCCTGGATTGCAGCTGAGCTAGAGCTGTAGCTGCCGCCACCACTGCCCTTGGGCTCTGAAAGGAGAGGGACAGGGACAGGGAGGTTAAGCCCGGTATTATCAGCTCCTCCAACGAGGAGCTGCTGGAAACCAGATGGGCGACAGCCCAGAAACCATCCTGAAGGGCACGGCAACACCCGGCGTGGGGCTGAGGGCCTCCCGGGTGCAGGCCAGGTGGGTACTCACTCTCTAGGATTGGTGCGCTCCGGTCGTTGATTTGTGTCACTTTCCTTAGCTTGGTCCCTTTACAGATGTCCTGCAGGAGGGCCCCACGGCCTCGCTGCTCCTCTCGGCTCAGTTTCGGCAGCTCTGTGTTTGCCTGGAGATTAAGAAGCAGCTCAGCAGCTCGCCTGTGCACAGACATCCTGATCCACCTTCCCACTCCGCTGAGCCCAGAAGCACTCCCACCCCCTGCTGGCAAACAGCCTTCTCCGGGGGCTCTTTTCCCGATGGAGAGAGGGGGCTGCCCCAGGAGGTCACGCTGTTCTTCTACAGAGTGAGGCTGAGACCCCGTCCTACCTAGAGCCAAGGCTCAGCTCAGTTACAACCACGTGCGAGACCCCCCGCTCTCCACTCCAGGCCATCGTGGAGCAGAAGGTCCTAACGCACAGCGCAGGCCCTTCCTCTGCCGCAAGGGAAACTGAGGCGCAGCCCACAGCCCACCTGACGCTCTCGTAGGTTGGACTTGAGGAGGTCCAGAGACAATAGAGGAGCCCCTGGCAAGCGGCACCATGCGGAGACGGGCCACCTGCCCACCCTACAACCCTACCTGACTGAAGGTAGGAGGCGGCGGGGGGCCAGGCGGCGGCGGCGGTGGGGGAGGAGGGATCGGCATCCTGGCCCAGCTCCCAGCAGCTCCGGCGGCTCAGTGCTGGGGGCTAGCCTGGTCACTCATGCCTGCGGGAAGGGAGGAAGCGGTCAGGGACTGGAAGGGAAAGCTGGCAAACTGGCCACCGAGAAACATGGCCCCAGGCTAGCGTGCTAGTGCCCTGGGCCTGGAGCTCACACGGAGCAGAGAGGGGCTGGGGCTGTTCTCTCCCAGCTGGCTCAACAGGGTCTCCAGATTCTCCCAAGACTCCAGAGCAGCAGGTCCCAGAGGTGGGAGCCAGCAGGATCCCCCACCCCAAATTTCCAGGGCCCCCACCCCAGCACAGAGCCTGCTGCTGAAACCCAGGACACTTTTCGCACGACCGCCTCGCTCAGTAGAGAAAACCCAGCCAAGCTAATCCTGCTCCATCAATCCAGCTCCTTTATCTGCAGCCGGAGGCTGCTCACGTGGAAGCACGACAGGAGCCCAAAGCCTACAGCCCGTCAGCAGGCACCACGGCCAGCCCTGGCACGCGTCCCCAGCAGGTCCCTCCGGCCACGAACGCCGTTCAATCTGCCAGACGGATCACCAAGCAGAAGGCAGACGAAGCGGCACGGTGCTGTCCTGTGGCACAAGGAGAATCACTCCTGCCCCCAAACAGCCCTGACAGATAAGGCAGGTTTTCCCAACCCCTCCGATCCTCCAACATCCCAACACCCGAAGGCTGGCTGCGCCCCGCTCCATCCCCACAGCTCCAAAGCGCCCCTTGAAGCTGTCCAAGTAGCAGCAAAACGAGCTTTACCAACATCGGCCTGACTAGATTTCAACCCACCGCATCACAAGCCCCAAACGAACCTGTCCCGCACCACGGCTTACCCAGAACAGCCATTCCCACAGCCCCACAGCCCCAAAGCCCCCCTCGAAGCTGTCCAAGCAGCAGCAAAACGAACGTTACCAACATCGGCCTGATTAGATTTCAACTCACCGCATCACAAGCGCAAAAGGAGCCTGTCCCGCACCACGGCTTACCCAGAACGGCTCCCAGCCTGCACAGGTCGGGGTCCCCAGAGCCCGGCAGCTCCGGTTGGCAGCGGAGACGGAGCACAGAGGAAGCAGGGACAGGAAAAGGCACCTGAATCACCGGGAGATCACAGGATGGGCCCCTGGCAAGCTCGTGCTTCTGACAGCAGCAGGCAGGTAGGGCTGTCCCGGCAGCACCGGCTCAGGGAATAGGAATGTGATGACTGGAGGCCTCACTCGCCACCCCGGGAGTTTCGGGTGCCCAGGGCAGACCAAAAGGCAGGGGATAAATGCCCCTTTCTGAACCGCAGATGTCTTTCCCCCAGGAAAACCTGTTCCCTAACCATTAAAGGGGACCACAATACCAACCCGAGGTAAGAACAGGACAGTTTCACACCTGCAGCTTCCGACTTGTGATCCCTGACCTCCAGGGCAGGTGACCAGAGAGGTCACAGACACATCCACCACGACAGTGAAAGTTTCTTGACGACCCAGGCACTGAAACCCAGGTGCCCACGGCCTTTGAAATGGTTTGTATCAGATATTAAAATCCAGATCCCTTCTAAGACTCGCCTTCTACTAGAAAAAACACAATTTACTGATGCTACAGTACGTGGAAGCCAGAAGAAGACCTGGCCCATCCTCACATGTGACGTTCCCACTCCCCATCACGGCAGAGGTGTGAGAACAGGAGAAATGGACCAGCAGCATCTCTGCGATGCCAGCGGCTCCCCTGCCCTCAAGCGAACCACCAGCTCTCTGCGGTTCAGGAAAAGAAATAAGTAAACTGCCTTTTAATTAAAAACAGCTCCTCTACTGAGTGAGAAACTCCTCAACTACAGACACCCTCTCTCTGGGAAGACATCCCTCCCTCTATCTTCTGGCCTTTTTAAAGTCACTCGAGATGGCAAGTTCTCCGGTGGCACCAGCCACACCTCTGCGGAGCCGGGAGCTGCAGGAACTCGAACCCACCGGGACTCAGCAGGTCCTTGCCCACCCCACTGGGGAGGCCAGGGACGCCAGCTCACTCCTGCCTCCCGGAAAACCCTCCCCTGACACCTCCAAGTGCCACTTTGCGCCAGACCAACCTCGAGGCCTCACACAAAAAAGCCCAAATCCCCGGATTTCTGCAGCCCCACCAAGCCAGGCTGCTCTGCAGACTGGAACAAAGCCCAGCAAACCCATTTGGCCTGTACCTTTCCCACCAAAGCAAGATCAGAGACGGCTCATAATGTGCTCGTCTGGGACCCGCCGGCGCTGCCAGGACATGTTGCAACAGGAGCGCTTTTCCCCTGTGCTCCTGCCCACCCTGCAGCGGGACCACAGGGCCAGGACGGCGCGAGCTGCTGCCAGGGCAGAGCGTGACGTCGGGGGACGGCGTGATGGCGTCGTGGCATGACAGGCAGGAGGGCCCCGGCCTTGTTTGAACACCAGCAGCTGGAGGTAATTAGCAGAGATACAGCTGAGAAACGTGTCAGGTAATGAGACTCCTGACTCGGTCTCATGTGTCACAGGCCTGAGCCAGCACCGGAGCGGTGCCAGCGCTGCGGGCCGTCACCTCTGCTCCTGATCCATGGGAACAGAAAACACCCACACATCGTCTGCCCGTTACGCTCCTGCTCCAGCTGGTTACTCACGGGGTGACACTCCCCACCCAGCTCTGCACCTCGACAGCACGTGGGGGTCACAGGAGCCCCTTCAGATACTTCTGCGACAGGGACACACCGCCTCGCTGTACACAGACGGGCGGACAGGGGTTTGTTGGCTGTCAGAAGACAAGGCAGTGCCACATCTGCAAGGGGAGCACGCTGCTCAGGTCCCCCTCTTTGCCCTGCTGCTCCCCACGTAAGCCCCACATCAGGCAGAGCGACTAGGGACAATCCCACAGCGACGTTACCTCCTGTAAACACAGGGGAGGAGAGGGGTATTTCTACAAAGAAAACCATGAGTCATTACCTCCCCGTATCTAACATGCCCTTAAAACTAGTGCTGCACCGAAACCCGCATTCAGATAAAGGCTCTGACCTAGAAGAGCGAGAGGAGGGGAGAGAAGAGTTTAAGCTAAAGCAGCTTGAGGATAAACTGGAGCTGAATTCCCGAGAAACAGGTCATTTCGTTTCAGCACACGGCCCCATTCAGGTTGTGGATTAACAGCAAAGGTCACATTGAAAAACCAAAATCAAGAGGCACCGAACTCAGCACATGGAGGCTGCTGCTTATTTCATACCATGAGAAAAGCCGAGACCTCTGGGTGGGAACGCTGGAGTGATTTGTGTCTGTCTTTAAAATAAAGCCTAGATCTTTAATGTTCATGAAGACAGACACAGCTGATAAAGATTAGGGAGACACAAGCTAAATCCTCCAGGAAAAAAAAAAAAGGAGGGGGTTCTCCCAGCTCTGCTTACCACCCCTTAATGTCTGGCGTATGCCTTACGGAAACCATGCCCTTTAAAACAATGCTGCTCCGACAGCCGACTTCTCTGCATTTCTTCTCCTTTGTTCTTCGTTACCAGGGATCCTTTCACCAAGCCAGATCTGAGCCTTTGAGAGCTCCATATGCCGCCACGGCAGCTCCCTGCACTTGCAGGGAAAGTGGTTTGAAAGACCTGAATCGGGGTGGCGAGAGAGACACAGCTAGATCAAAGCGCAGAGGAGAGCTTGTCTTCGGTTAAGCCGGGAGGGGCAGGTTTGCACGTTAGCTTTCCTTTTAAAATGAAAAAAACAAAACGCAAGAAAGCTGTGAGAAAACCAGGAGGAAGGCGACGTGTGAAAAGCTATCACTTTGGAGGAGAGCGGGCTCACTAAAATCGAGGTGACCCTGCAGAAAGCTGCTCCCAGCAGCCACGCCGGGTGTCACCGGCACCGCAGACCCCTCGCCCCATGGTGGCACTGACCACGGTGGAAGATCCTGGAGCGTTTTGAGTTGGCACTCCCCTGCCAACCCTGGGTTCAAAACACTGTTAAAAGCCCAGGATGTGCCATTCAGCAGCCCCTCTCTCCTGTAAAACAGCTGAATTAGCCAGATCTGGCCTGGACTACACACCACGGTTTTCAGGAGTTCGGTTGGTTGGATTTTTTAGGTGTTTTTCAAGTCCCCATTTGCCGTGAAGGGAAATGAAATGCCTTTTCCAGCAAGCAGCCCTGGATTCTGCTCATCCCTCGGGGTGGGGGGGTTGCTTTTTTAGCAGGACAGGCAGCAGTGACCTTCAGACGCAGTAAGCGCGTTTCCTCGCTTTTCAGGGGGATTTGGGCGCTGGGGCGGATTTGTATTTCACAGCTACACTCGCTGCTGCGGCGAGGCCGCATTTGCAAACCCGAGATGAAGCGCTTCATCCTCAGGGAGGCAGCGGCTTTGAACTGCAGATCAAGAGGAATTTCCAGCCCTCTGATGTCGGCTGCAGAATGTGGCTGCACCGGTTTGGGGACAACTTCCAAGGCTGGACCTCTTAAACACCCTCCCTCCCACCCCGCCTCGCAGGGCGCCTTTATCTTCCACCTCTTCCCATCCAAACCCTCAGTTCCTCATTACCCTGAGTGCAGCCCTTCCAAATTCAGAGCCTGTCCTCCAAAGCCTGACATTTCTGCCCGTTCCTGAGGAGCGAGGGCTTCGGCAGCACTGAAGATGCGACATAAATAATTTATCCTGAAAGACAGCCATCACAGGATTTAAGGTCATTCAGGCTTTTAAAATCGTATCAGCATGCTTTAAGAGAGTGAGCTGCCATCTCGATTTGGAGCGTCTCAAAGAGCTGGTGCATCGCTGCGTGCAGACAGACAGACACACTCCAGCCCCGCGGGACTCAGACATTCACTGTGAATTATTAACAACCCACGGTCACTGACAATGCATTTTTAACAAAACCCCGAACACAAAAGTTTCTAATGCCTCAGGGCCGAATTCCACAGCCCTTGGTGCTTCCCCAGCCCCGACCATCGGACCCCGGAGTCGGGCTGTCCTTTAGCAGCTTTCCACCCAGCTCAGCTCGGTGCACTTGGCAGAGGAAACCTTTAATCAGGAGCAAGGAATCGTGTCCCGACATTAGGCTGCAGCCAAGGGAAGAGCAGGAAGAGCCTGTCCCAGGAGGGCCCACAGACTTCCCTGCCTCTCCCTGTCCCATGTGCCAGGCGAGAAGGGAAAGGAAGCCGGGGAGGGAGAGGTGGCACACGAGGGGACTGGGCAGGAACCGCTCTGAACCACCGCTCTCCGACGGACATCTCCGATTGTTCCAGCGGGAGGAAGCAGCGGGAGACGCAGGGACTTCCCGGCTGCTTTGACGGTGACCCACGGCTGGGAATAACGTGCTGCACAGCCCACGCCTCGCAGAGAACAATACGCCGCTGAATGGAAAGCGGCTCCTGAGCCTGGTGGTGTTAGTCTAGAGGTCAGATTAAAATGCCTTTTTATCGACTGCCAACAATGCACCGTCCCCTTCACCGTCGGCTCCAAACACCGTCTGCACGTTTAGAGCAAATGAAGCCTGCACGTTGGAGCTGACAGAGCTGGGAGCTAATCGAGGTGCAAGGCAGCAAGGAAAATACCGGTGGCCTCAGGCTGCTCCGAGCAGGACGAGGAGCAGAGAAGAGCTCCAGCCACCTCCAAGAGCTTTTTAAAGCCCCCCAGCAGTGCCGGGGCTCGCTCACACCAGGCTGGTTCAGAGGCAGCTGCATCTAAGGCTCCCCGCACAGCAAACCCGACGCAGCGTCAAGTCTTTGGTCTCCACCAGGCTGAGGCTGCCCGCGGTACCAGTGCAGAGCCAGGCCCACCCCCCCAACCGTCAGTCCAAACCAAGAGCACGCAAAGTTATCTGTAAAACAGCACCAGGCGCTCCACGGGGCAGAGCTTACAGCACCAGCGAGCCTTACACGGGAGCAGGCACCCAGTCTCCAGCTCCAGCCTGCCACCCTGAGTTGACGCCGTCAGCTGCCGCAGCCGTCTACTGATGCTGGTCTGAGTCACGAGGTAGGGACAGCAAAATGGTCCAGGTGAAACCTTCTGCCAAAAAAAGCACATTAATTGGACGGGACCCCGCTGAAGGCCACGCTTTCAAACCAAAACCCTGAGCCAAGCTCTTCTGCCAGGCTCACCCCGACATCCGAGCGGCTGGCACCAAACCAACCCGCCCTCTCAGCCGACGCAACGCCAGGCCAGCGCTGAAGGGCTGACATTTCTGCATCCTCCTCCTCCTCCTCTGTCCCTCGGGAGCGGTGGCCCTGCCCAGGCACACGGGCCCAGCAGACAGCCCCTCTGCAAGAGGTTCACTGCGCCCCGAGACCGAACGGGCTGCGCGGCTATCTTAGGAAAAAAGCCTCTGCTCAGTCCCCCGGCCCCCATCCAGAGAGTTTGGTTATAACCGTAAAGAAAAAATAAAAAATATCCGTGGAAAACCCATGAGCTACACTCACACACACGCTGCCTGGAGGTCGGCTCTGCTCAAGAGCCTGGATGGAGAATAACCATGCCTTTAAAGTACCGCAGGGCTGGCTCCAGCTTAAACCCCCGTACCAGCCTCCGCCTGTGTTTAAACACGCGGCTTAAGGCTGAGACCCCGCCGTAGCCCGCAGCGGCCGCCCTCCTGCTCTGCCTGTGGCCCTTCAGCCCCTTCGCTCAGCAAGGCAGCACCCAGGGCTGGGTTGGTTGCCCTGCCCTGGCCAGGAGCCTCCTTGGCAGCTAGCCCTCCGGCCCTTGTCCCCTGCTGGGGTCTCTCCCACCTCCGGCCAGGCATCCCTGAGGCTCCCACCCTCGTCATCTGCCGACGAGGACTGCGGGGAGGCTGAGGGCAGAGACCTCCACCTTTGGTCCCTTTTGCCACCCCCCTCCTGCAGGCCAGAGGTGCTGGGGCTCTGCCTGCTCGCCCACCTCCCGCGCCGACTCTTTTGCAAGCGCTGCTCCGAGCCCGGCTGCGGGAAGCAGCCCCGAAGGAGACAAGCGGAGCCGGGCTGGAGCGCGAGGTCTCCTGCTGTTCCACAAAACTCAGCCAAGTATTCTCAGGGTTTTCCTAGGCAAAGGCCAAGCAGAGATGCGCCGACTCACAATCCAGAATACACAGGACAAGTAACCGAGGCAGAGTGCAAGTCACTGGGTGCTGTCGGGAGGTGCCTGCTGGAAGGGTGCAGTCCCCGCCGCGGAATAAAGTCACCCCGAACCACCCCAAAGCCACAGCGACCTCGCAGAGAGGAAGCAGCCACTAGGAAAACCACTGCTGACTGCTTCTAAAAAGTCAAATTGGCTAAAGAAACGCATCCTTCCTGCAACCAAGTTTGCACCCCGAGTCATTAGGAGAAAACTGACGAGCTACCATAGAACGCCCAACACTTAAGTGTTATCTCGGGACACAGGTATACACTTGAGGCTTGTGCAAGACCCTAAAGCTACAGAAACCTTACCAACGGGGCCGATCCACACCGTAGGATCGACAGGATGGCTTAAGGCAAGCGGAGGCCTGGCTGGGGCACGAGGCCGAAGGCGGCGAGGGCCCAGCCCCACCAGCCTTCCCTGTGACAGCCGCAGCTGCAGGAGGTGTAAGAGCACGAAGGAAGTGCCTGTGTCAATGCCAAGGGGAAAGCGAGCCAAGCCCCGTCAGAGCGAGTTCTCCGCACAGTCGGATCTACACTCGGCTGCTTTTCAGGTCGGTAGGTGCCAAGAACACGCTGCAAATTTACAGCCGGCGCAGAGGGAGAGGAGGGCTTGCTTTGAGACGTGATCTAGTAAAAGAGTGTGACAGAGAGACTCGGCAATGGGGTCGGATGGTCCTTGCAGATGCAAGCCCCTCGCTCCCAGGCGAAGCCGCGAGCACACCCCAGCTGTCGACCCCGAGCCCAGCCCAGGCCAGGGAAGCTTTAAGCCCCCACACCTCCAGAGGAACCACCACCGGCCCTGCAGGGAAGGTGCCCGGCTGCTTTGGCCAAAGCAGAGACAGGCCCTGGGCGCAAGCAAGCACAGCGTGCATCGCTGCAGGAGCGCCACGGCAGCGGGTCAGACCCGACAAGGACACTCGAGCGCAGCAGCACCAAACCCCAGCAAGCAGCGTCCTGGGGCGCAGGGCCCGGCATGATGCCCACGTCTCCCCACGGCCCAGACTGCCCGGGGGCCATGCTGCGAGCGAGCTCTGCCAAGCAGCATTTGCAACTTCCCTCACCTGCTCCCACTGGTAAGGGGAAAGCAGAGCTCCCTGCCACCCTCCGCACCTGCCCGGCAGCTTCTCCCCCTTCCCCGTGAGCATCCCTCCCGAGCTGCCTCCGCCCCAGGGCTGCCGGAGGGAGAGTCTGCGCCCAGGGCACGGGGCTGCCGCGGCTCCGGCTGGTGCAGCTGGTCCTGCCGAGCAGCAGGAATCTCTACGGGTTTGATACTGCATGTGGGAGACTCCATGCAGGAGTGGGGATGGACCCAAGGAAGCAGAAAGGCACCCGAGCCCCAGCACCATGCCGGGGCATAGAGCTCCACAGCCTGCAGGAGATCCCCCCAGCAGGTTTCAGCCCCCAGTACTGCAGCCCCCCCCGAGGCCAGTGACAAAAAAGCCGGCTCAGCTTGGGAAAAAGACCATTTAATTTTTGAACCAACCTCGTAACATCAGAGTGAGGAGCAAGCCCTGGGAGCTGCGCTCATGCCAGAGCTGCCCTGGGAAAACGAGCAGGAGAAACCCAAGATGCTCAGCCCTTCATCAGGAGGGCACTTTCCCCGTTCCCTCCTCCCACCTTTGCTTCCCAACAGAAAGCTACTTCTTTGGCAGAGCAAATCTGCCTGCCTTCCAAGCAGCCAGATGTAAGGAAGTAGGTCAGACAAGGACCAGAGCGCCTCGACAACAGCACTTTAAAGCAAAGCAAAGCGGGAAGCGAGCCCTGACCTGGAACATGCCCCGTCACCTTGGTGCTGGTGGAGGTAGGGGGGGAAACCGGCACACCTCACCTCAGAGATAATGCGTTCAGCAAGAGCAGAAAATCTAACAGCAGCAGAGCGGCACTCTGCGCAGCGGCTTGTGTGTCAGGGTCTCATATCCTGCAGCTGCAGGAGCCGAAAGCTTTGCAGCCTCGCGTGTCGGCGGCACCGGCCGATCTGCCACAGCGCGTAACCACAGACCTACTTTTCACGGCAGAAACTAACCCAAACAGACCCGATCCACGGGGAAGGGAGGTGGAGGGGCAGGCAGTGGTGGTAAAGGTGGGAGCGGCCAGCCGCGCTCCCCTCCGTGCCACACTCACGACTCGGCGCCGGGCACGACACACACTCTGGATGGCACCGGCTTGGCAAGCCACGGCCGACAGTTCCCATTTGTTCACGGCGGGATGAAGCCAAGCTCTCCCTCGCCCTCCACGGCACAAAGAGGGGTCTGTGCTCCCGGCCCCGGAGCGGCCATGGGAAAACAGGCTCTGCCTCTGCATTCCAGCAACAACGCATGGCTGCGAGCGGGAGGGCCTGCGAGCGGGAGAGCCACCGTGCTGCCTGGCAGCCCGCACCGGCGGGGAGCACGGCCGCCGTCGCGCAAGGTGCAAAGAGGGGATGTCTCCCAGCACGGGGGGGGAGGCTCAGCTGAAGCAGCAGTGCCGAAACACCTTGGGGACACAACACACTCAATAAGCTGAGACAGGCAGGAATGAAGACAGGCAGCCAAGCCACGAAGAGCGGAGGATGCACTCGCCAGGTAGCTTTGCCCCAGAGAGCACGTCCAAGCCAGGGCCAGGCGGATTCACACCTCATCTGCAAACCGAGCCGCCTCCTTCGGCAGCGGAGGCAGGAGTCAGGTCAGATTAGATCCTCTCTGGCAGCCGTCAGCGGGGCAGCGACACTCCACACCAGAGATCAGGCCAGGCTAGAGCAACCCAGGCGGACACCCATCCGCGGCCAAGTCTGCCAAAGGTAAAACAAGGCCGGTTTGGGATCACGGCACCTCTCCAAGGGCTCCTGCTCAGCCCAGCGTGCAGGCTGTGCTTCATTGAAATGACTTTCATGCAAAACCTCTGCCTCCACCTGGCCCGAGGACACTGCTGCACTGGCTCCTTGCCACCTTCCCACCGGCCAGCGGGGTGGGGGAAGTGGCTCCCAGCCGACGTCTTGCCTGGATGCTGAGGTGGGGCAAAAACCGGAGCAAGGCAGTCACGAGGCGCTCAGCACCCAACATCCACCCGTCAGCTGAGGGTCAGGAGGCAGCCGGCATCTCCTCCCTCTGCATCCCACCCTACGGGCCCCAGAAACGCTGCCCAAGTCCAAGCAGATGAGGGGGGTGGGCACAGCCTGGGCTCCCGTCCCACTCACCGCAGGGGGGGTACCTGCAGCGGAGCCCTGGCTAACAGCAACAGGGACTCGAGGTAAACCCCTTAAAAGTCTCTGAGCAGTGCTTGGAGAATAAATGGGTTCAGAGGACACAGCGCTGGGCTTGCTGGGGCTTCGGCCTGCACTGCCCCAAACCCACCCTGGCCACTGCCTCCCCCAGGTCTGGGCTCAGCGCAGCTTCTCCGTGACAGGACAAACGCTAAAACAAGCGACACCTCAACAAGAGCAGAGCCCCAAGGAGGCACAGCTTGGTGTCCAGGCACACCGGCTCATGGATGCAGCCCGCTCGCGGGGCTCGTCACCATGCAGCACACGTACCCCGCAGCCTGAACCCAGCCGCATCCCTCCCACGTCGCGGCTGAGGACATCGAGGCACACGGGGAACCCTGCAAACAGAGAGCCAGGGTGGGCGAGAGCTGCTCGCCGGAGCCAGCTGTGCACTCAAGGACAGGCGTGAGCCACATCAATTCTGCTGAGTCTTCGAGGGGGGGGGGGGGGAAGGCTGCGGCTGCTCGTGCCACAGCGCTGCTGCGCTCCCTCTGTCCCAAAGGACACGCAGAAAACAATCAGCTCCTTATTTGTGTGCTTCCAACCAGGGCTCTGGAGGGGTCCAGAGGGTAAAACCCACAGCAGGAATTCAGTCCTCAAGGCTGGGACGCTGCCTGGGCAGTGTCTGGCAGGGGCAGGCGCTGCCGTACAGGCTCCGTGGGTGGGAAGGGGAACACGCAGCGGAGCCGTGTTTACCCAGAGCCGAAGGGAGAGCTCGGCCTCCACCGTGGCGCTCGCAGCACTTCGCTGCCCAGCCAGATGTGCCCCGCGCTCGGGTCTTCGCAGGCAGAGGCTGCTCAGGCCGCGGTTTGCCGGCACCGGGCCCGGAGGAGCAACCAGACCGCAACGCTGCTTGGGGACCCTGGGCCTGGGCGGTGCCTGGGAGCGCTGTCCCCCGTGTGTCCCCCCCCCCCCGAAGGACACAAACGAGGCACCCACGGGTGCTGCCCACACGCAGGCCCGGAGCTCCCCCTGTCAGCGTCGCTGGACGGGGGGCAAAGGGACGAACGTGCCGGCCACCTTCCCGTGACGCGGGGAGAAGCGGAGTGGGGAGCAGCTCTCCCCGGGACCCCAGCAGAGCACCCCCCGCCGCCACCGGGGCCCGCTGCCAACACCCCCCCAGCACAGACACGGCCAGCAGCGCCGGTGCCCCCCCTGGGCACTGCCCCACGGCCTCCCCGCCCCCCGCTGCCACCGCCCCTGCGGACCCACGGCCACCCCAGCCCTCCTGCGCCCCCCCAACAGCCCCCGACGCGTCCCCCTGCCCCGAGCAGGCCCCGCACAGACCCCAGCGCAGCCCCGGCCCCCTCGCCCCGCCAAGCCGCACGGCCCCCCGCACGCCCACCCCGAGGCGCCGGAGCCCACGGAGGGCCGCGGCCCCGGCCCGCACAGGCCCCGCCGTGCCCGCCCCGGTGCCCCCGCGCTCACCCGCCGCCCGCGGCCTCCTCCCGCCGCACCCGGAAACGCGGCCCCGCGGCGCCGTCCGGCCTCCAGCCGCGGCCAAACAAAATGGCGGCCGCCGCCCCTCCTGCGCCTGCGCCGCACGGACCGGATGTGGGCGGGGCCCGGCGGGGCGGCACGGCCGCGGCGCCATCTTGGAGAGGTCGGGCGGCCATGGTGGGAAGGGCGCGGCGGCCGCCACCTTGGGAAGGTCACCCGCCGCGGCGGGACTGCCGAGCTCCGCGGGCGGCCTGAGGAGCGGGGCGCCGCAGGGGAGCGACTCCCCGCTGCCAGCCCAGCCGCCGCTCCAGCCCCGAGGTGGCCCGGCTACCGCCAGCAGCTCCGCCCGCCATGTTGGGAAGGGCGAGCGGACACCGGTCGCCGCCATGTTGGGAAGGGCCGGCAGGCCCCTGGTCGTCGCCATCTTGGGAAGGTCACCGTGGTGGCCCACGCTGCCGCCATCTTGAGAAGGTCAGGGGCCGCGCTCGGTGCCGAGAGGCGGGCGGGGGGGCGATGCCCGCGCCCCCCGCTGCTCCGGGCATGACCTCACCCGGCAGCACGGCGCTGGCGTCGCTCCCCGGCATGACATCAGGAGACGAGCGCTGGGACAGCCTTTTATTGGGGCTCCGCGCCCCCCTACCAGCTTTCTTTCTTTTTTTTTTTTCCCCTTTTTTTCCTCCTTTTTTCTTAAAAAATAAATGTACAATTCCTGATGGCAGCTCGGTACAAAATATACACGTCTGGGGGGGGGGGGGCAGGCGAGCGGGAGGACATGTACAAAAATAGAGGGGGGACACACACACCTCAGGGGGTCTCTGCACCCCGGCTGGGGGTGGGGGGACACCCCAGGGGGTCCCTGCACCCCGGCCAGGGGGGGATACACGATACCCCGGGGGGTCTCTGCCCCCCAGCCAGGGGAGGGGGGGGTGCACCCCAGGGCGTCCCTGCACCCCAGCCAAGGCGGCGGGGGGGGGGGGGGGGGGGCGGGACAGTGGGGAGCCAGGGGGACATGGGGGACATGGAGGAGGGGGGGGGATGCACCCGGGGTCCCCAACCCCCCACCCCACCCCGTGCCAAGGGTGGGGGGCAGCACCCCGCTGCACCTCCCGCCCTGCCCAGGCCGGGGTCCCCTGGCCAAAGTGCGTCAGTGCTGGGGGGGCCGGGCCCCCCGGCGGGTGGGGGTCCCCAGGCGGGGGCCCCCCGGCCCTCACTGGCTGCCGGGCTCCAGCTTGTAGGAGAGCTCGAAGAGCAGGTTCTGGTTGTCGATGACGCGCAGCTGCCGCACGTAGGCCTTGGTCTGCAGCTGCCCGGGGGAGGCCTCCAGCTCCAGGCCTGGGGGGGGGTCAGTGCCAGGGGCAGCGCCGGGCAGCCCCCCGCCCACCCGGGACCGGGGTGGGATGGAGGGATGGAGGGGGATGGATGGAGGGGGATGGATGGAGGGGCATGGATGGAGGGGCATGGATGGAGGGGCATGGATGGAGGGGCATGGATGGAGGGGCATGGATGGAGGGGCATGGATGGAGGGGCATGGATGGAGGGGCATGGATGGAGGGGCATGGATGGAGGGGGATGGATGGAGGGGGATGGATGGAGGGGCATGGATGGAGGGGCATGGATGGAGGGGCATGGATGGAGGGGGATGGATGGAGGGGGATGGATGGAGGGGGATGGATGGAGGGGGATGGATGGAGGGGGATGGATGGAGGGGGATGGATGGAGGGGGATGGATGGAGGGGGATGGATGGAGGGGGATGGATGGAGGGGGATGGATGGAGGGGGATGGATGGAGGGGGATGGATGGAGGGGGATGGATGGAGGGGGATGGATGGAGGGGGATGGATGGAGGGGGATGGATGGAGGGGGATGGATGGAGGGGGATGGATGGAGGGGGATGGATGGAGGGGGATGGATGGAGGGGGATGGATGGAGGGGGATGGATGGAGGGGGATGGATGGACGGGGATGGATGGACGGGGATGGATGGACGGGGATGGATGGACACGGCAACAGTGGGGTGGGGGATGGAAGGATGTGGGATGCAGGGATGGACAGGGATGGAGGGACAGGGATGAAGGGGGACGGCGATGACGATGTGGGGATGAAGGGATGGAGGGACAGGGATACAGGGACAGGGATGCAGGGGTGGAGGGATGGGGATGCAGATGCAGGGATGGACAGGGATGGTGCCGTGGGGATGGGGGGATGGGGATGCAGGGGGACAGGGATGGAGGGATGGGGATGCAGGGATGAAGGGCAACAGCAATGGGGATGTGGGGATGAAGGGACGCAGGGACGGAGGGACGCGGGGACGCAGAGGGACGCGGGGACGGCAATGCAGGAATGGGGATGCAGGAACGGGGATGTGGCTCCAGCACCAGAGGTGCAGGGCCATGCACGTCCCCCCACCCTACAGGGTCAGCCCCCTCCCACAGCACCGGCCCCCCACCCCTGCCCAGCCGGGGCTGCGGGGGTCCCGGCCCCCCACCGTACTCACAGAGCGGGCGGCTCCGGTACTTGCGGATGGTCCTCACTTTCTCGGCGATGCAGTGCTGGAACAGAGAGCACCCCCCCATCGGCACCAGCCCCCCAGGACCCTGCCTGGCCCCCCAGGGACCACCTGCCCCCCAGGAGCCTGGGGACCGTACCCCCTCTGGGATCCTGCTGCACACCCTGGGGCATCCCCATCACCAGGGTCTCCACCTTGGGGATCCTATTCTGCACCTTAGGGACCCCACATCCCCCAGCACCCCCCACCCCAACCAGGCAGGAGGGCTCCAGCCCCCCCAGTCCCCCTTCCCTGGCTGCACCCCAGGGATCCCTCGGCCATGTCCCCCCAGCAAAGGGCACCCACCAGTTTCTCCACGTTGACCAGCCCGTCCAGGAGGGTCTTGCTGCCTTCATGCAGGAAGGTCAGATCTGGGGGCGAGCAGGGGGTGAGGGGGACCCCATGGGGCAGCAGTGGGACCCTGGCCCCCCATGGGGCGCGGGAGCCCCTGTGCCCCCCTCACCTTTGAGGATAAGCGGCACAAAGGGGATGAGGGGGGGTTTCATCTTGGCCAGCACCTCCCGGTAGGTCTTGTGGTTCCTGCAGGGGTCCTGGGAGGGGGAACACGGGGGTTCAGGGTTGGGGGAGGGGGGCTCTTTATGGGTGCCAGCACCCAGCCCACCCTGGACCCCCGCCCCCCACAACACCAGCTTCCATGGGCACAGCACTGTGGCCATTGCTGGGGGCCTGGGGGGGGGCAAGGACACCCCGGGAGAGTATGAGAACATCCCCCACCCACCAGCTCCCCAGTTCCCCCCCAGGGTGCTGGGGGGTCCCCAAGACCCACGGTCTCACCGTCAGGTTCTCGAACTTCCGAAACAGGTTCTTGAATTTCCCCGGGAGCTTCTGCAAAAACAAGTCCCGGGGGCAGCCATGAGCACCCAGGAGGGGCCCGGGAGCACCCAGAGGGGGGGTCCAGGGCACCCCCCAGCCCTTTACCTCCCAGGTGAGGCGCAGGCGGCTGATGGCAGCGTTGTTGAGCCCGATGACAATGGCGTAGAAGGAGAGCATGTCCTGGTTCTGCTTGCATCTAGGGGGGGGGAGAGAGGGTGAGGAGCGGGCAGGGGACCCCCCCCACACCCCCAACCCCGGCCCCGCACTCACATGGCCGCGATCTTGATGAGCTTTTTGAGGAGGTGGGCGCGCTTGCCCAGCGCCTCGCAGAGCAGCAGCTCGGTGCCCACCCAGTGCTGCACCTCGCTGCACCGCTGCAGCAGCAGCTCCAGGTTGGCCGTCTCCCGCCGGCCCCGCTCCCCGTGGAACACGTAATCCACGAACTCCAGCTGCCGGGATGCGGGGATGCAGATGCCATCAGGATCCCCTGCCAGTGGGCAGCCCCCCGCCGCCAGCCCCCCAGCCCCCAGCCCACCTCGTGGATGCAGCGGAAGAGCTCCCAGTGGAAGGCGGTGAGGTGGTTGGCGATCTCCTCCGGCTCCGCGCGGTGGATCTCCGTGTCCCCGGGGACCACCTGGATCTCCTCAGGCAGCGGCACCTGTGAGAGGAGGCGGGGATGCTCAGAGGGTGCTGGAGGACACGGGGGGCTGCAGGAGGGTCCCCCCAGGCCCAGGGGGTCCCCGGCACGGTGCTGACCAGGGAGTCGAAGGTGTCCCTGGTGCAGGCGAAGAGGTGGCTGTTGATGCCCAGGGTGGTGAAGACGCACTCCTCGCTGGGCTGCAGCACCGCTTTCTCTGCAGGCGGAGCGCGGGCAGGGGCTCAGCACCAGCCAGACCCCCACCCCTGCCCGCAACGCCGCCGGCCCCCCGGGCACCTCCGGATGAGGCCATGGTGACGAGGATGAGGGCGTCCTCGCGGGCACTCTGCTCCTCCGAGTACTGCAGCTTCTCGGTGACAGAGGCCAGGATGTCCTGCACCGAGGCCGAGAGGCGGCTGCGGATGGTGACGTACGAGTGGTCGGGCATGTACACGCGGCAGAAAACTGGGGAGAAGGTTTGGGGGGGAGCGTCAGGGCCATGCTGGACCCCCTGCACCTCCCCGGTGTCCTCCAGAGCCCCGAGTGGGGAAACTGAGGCACGGTCTCTTGCAGCCGCCAGTGGGCCAGGGAAGGGACCCCGGCACCCAGCACCCATCCCGGCACCCGGCCACGGTCACTCACTCTCGTCGGAGCCCCGGAAAGCCACCCGTGTCTGCAGGCACGAGTCGATGCGGCGAAAATGCCTGAACAGCGGCTTCACCTGCTTGTTGGGGGGGGGTGTCTCGTCGGCCACCCTGCGGCACAGCAGCGGGGTCAGGCAGTGGCCCCGGCATGGCTAGCACCCTTGGGTGCTGCCCGCCGAGCCCTGCCAGCGTGCTCTGCCACAGCCTCTGCCCAGGTCCTTGCTCATTACCTAAGGGCTGCTAATGAGCTAATGACCCCCCAACTCCTGGGCCACAGCTCGTTGTCCCTCCCCGGGGACCCCCTGAGCCACAGGGACCCCCTGGCCCCCCAGGACCCCCTGCTCACTTGAGCTCCACGGTCTCCACGAGCTGGTGCAGCTTGAGGATCTCATCCTCCAGGTCCTGGTAGAGGGACGTGTCCTTCATGATGAGCAGGTAGAGCTCCTGGGGGGCGAGAGGGGCTCAGGACAGGGGGCTGCAGGGGTCCGGGGTGGGGGTGGGGGTGTCATGGAGTGGGGACACCCACCTTGATCACCTTCCCGGCGCTCTCCTCCTCCTGCAGCAGCCCCTTGTAGGTCTCGAGGAAATGCAGCAGCACGGCCAGCACTGCCCGCTTGCGCCGCAGCCCAGCCCCCTCCTCCCAGCGTGGCAGGGGGCTGCCCGCCGCCAGCATGAAGGTGGCACCGTCAAGGAGGCACCACGGCAAGGAGGGACCCCGGCCACCCGCCAGCACCCACCGCACCCTGGGCACCCCTTGTGAGGCTCTTCGTGCCCACCCTGGTGGCACCCCGCTGCCCACCTCGCACCCGAACCTATACGCCCACCCCCATGGCACCCCAATTCCCTCCTTGCTGCTCCCGTGTGCACCCCCCATGGCACCCTCCTGCCCTCCCCACGCCCACCCTTGTGCCACCCTCATGCCCACCCTGATGCCCTCCTGGCTGCACCCTCAAGCTCCCCCTTGTACCACCCTCATGCCCTCCCCGTGCCCAATCTTGGACCCCTCCCCATTGCACCCACCTGCCCCCTTCACAGCACCCTTGTGCCCACTCTCACTGCACCCCCGTGCCCTCCGCATGCCCAACCTCGGACCCTCCTCATTGCACCCTCACACCCCCCTCAGTGGCACCCCAATGCCCCCCTGCACCCCCTCCCCAGTGCCCCCCAAGGATATTGCTGGTGCAGCTGCTGCAGGAAGCGCTCGGTGGGCAGGAAAAGGGAGTGTGTGAGCACGATGTCATCCAGCAGCGACTCTGGGGGAGATGGGGGGGGGGGGGGGCAGGTGTGGGCACCCTGCCCCACACAGCCCCCCACCGCCACCCCGCAGAGACCCCATGCCCTGCAGAACGGGCGGCCAAGGGGAGCGATGCTAATTCCCAGGGCAACACTGGGAGATGCTGAACCCCACGCCAAGCCCCCCCACCCCCACCCCCCCCCTCCCCCCCGGTGCCTGGCATTGACTCATGGCCCCACTCCCAGCCCCGTGGGGCAGCCAGGTCCTGGCACGAGTGTGGTGTGGGGCAGAGGCACCGGCAGGGCAGGACCTGAGCCGCGATGCCGCAGCACGCCCAACGGCCCAGCGAGAGCCTGGCCATGGGCAAACTGGGACACAGCTCAGGGCAATGGGGAAACTGAGGCAGGCAGCAAGGTCAGGTGCCTGCAGCAAATATTTGGGCGCTCAGGGTGCACCGTGCTGGTGCTGGTGTCAGCCCCGGGGCAGCCGGTACCTGCTGCCGGGCTCTCTGGGTCAGCACAGGCAGCACCAGCCCTGGGGAGGGTGTTTTGGCACGGCATGGCCCGGTGTGCCAGTCAGCACCAGCACCCAGCCGCCACCAGCACCCAGCCGCCACCAGCACCCAGCCGCACAACCTTTGGACGAGGCACCGCTCCCTCGCCCGGCATGAACAACCCTCGACCCTGAGCAGGTCCCCAACTGGATGGGTGCCCCAGGGATGGGATGACAAGACCCCAGTGCCCCCCCCAGGGGCCCTTCCGAGGCTCAATGACCTGTCCCCGCAGGAGGGGCCGTGCAAAGCATCCCCCCCATAGCTGCCCCCCAGGCTCTGGCCCATTAACCCGGCCGTGGATCTGTGCCAAGGGGGGGCTGGGGCTCCCCTGGCACCACCGCGCCGGGGCACAGCGCCCGCCGGGGACAAGGTGCTGCTGAAAGCAGGACACGCTGTCTGGGGCACGGACGGGACCCCTCAGCCCCCCCCCCCCCCCCAGCGCTGCTGGGCCAGTGCCCCACATCCAGCACCCCACATCCAGCACCCTGCACCTGCCTCGGGGCACGCAGGGACACCCGCAGTTGGGGGGCACATGTACCCAGCTCTGCCTGGGGGCCAGGGGTCGGACACCCCTCCCCCCCCTCAGCCCTGCAGACAGCAGCCCCCTCCAGTCCTGCCTCAGTTTCCCCACCCCACTGCAGCACCCACCCCACCCCCAGAGCGGCAGAGATGGCTTTCCCACAGCGGGGCTGGTGGGACACTCCGTACCCCCCCCCACCGGCTCCTGTCCCCCCCGCTCCCCGCCAGCCTGGGCACCGCAGGGCCGGGCCTGGCAGCGTGTCGGTGCAGGCAGGGCCCGGCGCTGCCAGTCCCATCTCGCTCCTACCCGAAGGGCTCCCTCGTGTCGGTGGGTGCGCCCTACCGGGAACGTGGGGCTGGGGCTCCCCGATGCCCCCCAGCCCTGCGCCCCAGCAGCCCAGGGGGGTCGGCCGGAGCAGGGGTCCCCACCCTGAGGAGCACCCCCAGCCCGCCTGCACCCCCCCAGCTCCGCACACCACAAACCACCCCAGAACCTGGCACGGGGAGCCGCGGTGGGATGGCACCGGGGCACCGGGCAGCCTGTGCCGGAGGGATGGGGCATCCACCTGACACCCCCCCCCGCCATGCTGCGGCTCTGGTGGGGCTAATTTTAGCAGCGGGAAGATGTTAAAAATTAATCAAGCGGGAGGCCAGGGCTCGGTGCGGCGCGGTAGCAGCCGGTGCCCGGCCAACCTCGGCCTCCGCCGGGCCTGGTGCCGCCACCGATCTCGGTGCCCCGCCGTGCCCCTCACCGCAGCGTCGGGCCGGACAGCGCTGCCCCGTGGGCCCCCTGCCCACCCGGCTGCCACGGCTGCCCTGGCCCGGTGGGACCCCCGCCTGCCCTTGCCACCCACCTGCGCCCCACGCGGTGCCGCCCCCCTCCCCGCGCACCCAGCATCGCCCACCCGCATCCATCACCGCATCCCGGCGGCACCGGCCCGGCGGGCGCCCCCCCGCCACCTCCGGCCCCCCGCCTCCAGCGCCACCCGCTGCCGCATCGCCCCCCCCCGTCCCCCGGGCACCCCCGCAGCCCTCCTCCCGCCGGGACCCGCAGCCCCCCCGTGGGTCCCGCAGCCCCCGAGCCGCGGTACCTGCTCCGCAGCCGCGGCCGTGCGCGCCGCCCGCCGGCAGCCGCTCCAGCAGCGCGGCCAGGAGCCGCTCGGGGGGCGCGGGCGCGGCGGGGCCGCAGCCGCAGCCGCAGCAGCAGCGGGCGGCGGGCGGCGCTTCGGGACTCGGCGGCTCCCGGTCCCGGTCGCGGTCACCAGCCGGGGACGGGTCCTCCGGGGAGCGGAGCGGCGCGTCGGGCGGCCGCAGCTCCAGCCAGCGGCCCTCGCCCCCCGGCAGCGGCCCCGCCGGCCCCGCCGGTTCCTCGGGGGAGGCGGCCGGGCGCGACAGGCTCTGCCGCCGCGCCGCCGGTGCCGAGCCCTGCGCCGCTCCCGGGGCGGCGGCGGGGCGGGCGGGCAGGTGCGAGCCCGGCTTCTTCAGCAACTTCTCCAGCGGCTTCATGGCCGCCCGGGCGCGGCGGCGGCGGCGGCGGCGGCTCAGGGGGCCATGGGCGGCGGCGGCGGCGGCGGGGCGGCTCCGCTCGGCTCCGCTCGGGCTCGGGCCCCGGCGCCGCTCCCCGCCCGCCCCGCGCCTGCTGCGCGCTGCGCCCCGCCGCGGCCCGCCGAGCCGCCGCCCCCGGCCCCGCCGCCCCGCCCCGCCCCCCGGCCCCGCCGCCGGCACCTGCCCGCCCCCGCCCCCGCGGCCGCACCGGGACGGGCACCGGGACCGGCCCGGGAGTGCGCGGGCAGCGGGCGGCACCGCACCGGGGCACGGCGGGGGCGGCGTGTGTGCCCCCCGCAGCACCGCGCAGGTGATGCGTCGCGCAACCCCGCAGCCCCTCCCGCAGCACCAGCGCACCGGGGACACCGGCGCAGTCCCCCCCGCCCCCATCACACCATCGGCACCATCACCCGCCTCGACCGAGGGGCAGTGTCACCCCCGCCGCGTGCTCACACCCCTGTGACACCCCCGCCCCCCCCCCCCCCCCCCCCCCCAGCATCGGCACACCGGGGACACCGGCGCAGCCCCCCTGCCCCCGCCGTACAGCCGGGTGGGGGGAGCACAAGCCCCCCAGCCCCCCCCCCCACTGGCACCATCACCCACCTCGACCGAGGGACGGTGTGTCCCCCCCACACGCGCGCACACCCGCGTCACACCCCCCCAGCACCCCCACGCGGCCCCCCGTGCCAGCCCACTGCCCTGGGGCACACGGGACCATCCCCCACCCCCCCAGTGTCCCTCCCCAGTGTCCCCTCCGCAGGGGGCACATTCCCAGGCATGGGGTGACCCACCGCCAGCACCCCTAGACCAGCCCTTCGCAGCGTGGGAAAGGGCTGGGGGTGGGCGCAGGACCCCCCACCCTGGCACGGCCCCCCCGGGCAGGGCTGGGCTGGGCAGGGCAGGGCAGCTGCCTGCCCCCCCCCCCCCCCCCCCCCCCCCAGCCGCCTGCCAGGCTGGGAACAGGCCCTGCCGGGCTGGCAAGCCGGGGCAGGTGCCAGGGCAGGGCAGGGTGGGACGTGGCGCCTGCTCGGGGCAGAGCCACCGTGCCCCCTGCCCCCTGGGTGCTGAGCACCCACCCTGCCCCGGCCCCGCTGCCCCCGGCCCCACCGCGAGCGGCTGGGGAGGCGCCGGGGCTGCGTCCCTCTGGGCAGGGCAATGGCGGTGACAGCAATGGGGGGACAAACCCAGCGTGTGTCCCCCCCCAGTCACCAGCTCCTGGGTTCATCCCTTGCAAACCCCCAACCCTGCGATAGCTCCGGGGTGGGACGGTGGCAATGGGCAGGGGGACATGGCGGGAACCCTGCGGCCCGGGGGGGGGGTTGGGGGGGGGATGGGGGGTCCCGGCAGCTCCCGCTTTGTTCCCACTTCGCCTCCACCGGCAGTTGCTTGGCAACTCCATCCATGCAGCCGCGGGAAAACAGCAAAACGTGTCCCCATGTCCCCACCCCCAGCTGCACGGGCCCGGTGGGATGGCACGGCATGGCACGGCACGGCACGGCATGGCACGGCACGGTCCTCCTCTGCCCCACGGCAATTCCACCCGTCCCACCGGGCCCCAGAGCCCAGACGCCCACACACCCCACCCGAGACCCCAAAACAATCCCACCCAGCCAAGCTCCGCTGTCCCCTCCGGTGTCCCCTCCGCCTGGGGTGGCCGGACGAGGGTGCCCAGCCCCTGGTGCCAGCGGTGCCCTGGCCAGGCTGCAGCCGCACGGAGAGGGGCTTCTCCTGACAGCGGAGGCTGGAGGAGGCAGAAGGGGAAACTGAGGCACAGAGGCTGCGCCCGCCGGTGGCAGCGGGGCCAGGCAGGCGGGAGGGACCTGCAGCACCGTGCCAAGGGCACCGCTCGCCCCTGGGAAACGCACCCCAGATCCAGGCCCATCGGCTCAGCCTGGCTCCTCTCCCCCAGCTCAGCATGGATGGGGGCACTGCTGGCGCAGAGCAAGCTATTAGCTTAATTAATTTGCTGTTATTTCTCCTAACGAGCTGGGATCTGGAGCGGTCGCTTCCCTCCCAAAGCCTGCGCCTCCATTTGCAGCCGCGCTGCGTTCCCCCGCCCCGCTAAGCGAGCAGGGGGTGCGAAGCCTCCAGGCTCTGCTCAAAACAGACCTTGTGTAGGAGGGAAAAACGAACACGGAGGGAAAAATCCCTCCCCAAGCCAGCGCCTTAACCCACTTCCCAGCTGCGGCGCTGGGAGAGGGGGACTCGGCCCTTAGGGGGGAGCCCCTCGAAGAGAAGACCTGCGATGGTCCGAGCTGGCCCCTGGCCCAGGCTCAGCCCTGAACCCTCTGCCAGGGAGGGAAACTGAGGCAGGGCTGCTGGGGAGGGAAGGGGCAGCACGGCAGCGTGGGCAGGAGGTCAATAGCCTCTGCTGCCAGGTGGGCTCTGGGACCCCCACCCTACTGCTGGCAGCGAGGGCAGCGAGTGCAGGGAATGAAGGGGCTGGGGGACGATGCGAAGGGGGGCAAGTTGAGGCCCCCCACCCTCCCAAGCCACCCTCCAGCGCGGTGCTGGCAGGCCCTGCCTGCATCCTTCCCCCTCGGCATCTCCCCCCAGCCCCGCTCCGCCGCCACCCCTGCCATCAGGGTGTACCGGGAGGGTGCAGGACTTGGGGTACCTGCCACCCCCACCCCCCCGCTGCCATGTGCCGTGGGAAGCCGGGCTGCGGGCCAGAGGGAGCAGGCGGCACAGAAGCGGCGCAGGCGGCAGCTCCCGCACCACCTACACACCAGTTGTTCCTTTCCCCACGAGCCAGCGAGGAGGCTGGGGGGAAGAGGAGGGGGCTCGCTTCTGCGCCCAGCCCCGGCTGCCACGGCCCAGCCGGGCTCAGGGACACGCAGTGGCTGCTCCCCAGGGATGTCGGCGCGAGGGCGGCTGGCGCCGGCCACAAAGGAGCCACATTTCCAGTCCCACCAGGAGCTCCTGGAAAAGGGAAAAAAGCAGCTCCTGGCACACGGCCGAGCTTTCCGGTGGCGCGGTGGAAGGGAACGCCGGCCCTGGGGGTCTCGGTCCGAGGAAAGAGACACAAGAGCAGGGGCTGCTTTCTAAAAGGTATTCTCATCCGCGTGCCGATACAACGCTGGTTACAAACGTGCACTCCTACAGGACAGGAATCCAAAGCAACAAAACCAAAAACGCATCACAGTGTTGTAAGGTCCAGGACTTCAGTCACGCGACCGATACGTTGACGGTACATTTCAGCCTTAAGGCAGAGAGATGGGTTACAGCGAAAACATACGGGATTTCTACTTTGAAAGCGTCGCTTCGACGCCTGAAATTAGGTACAAAAGATCATCGAGTTACGAATGACACAGGAGGTGTTGCTGCTGGAGAGGTGGGCATGCAGGAGAGCTCGAGCGGGCAGGTGGGCTGCCGGGCACCCCTCCCTCGCCGCAGATGGGGACTCAGAGGCCACGGTGACGTTCCCCCTCTCGCCGAGCGACCCGCGCCAGCAGCTGGCACTTCCCCACGCCGCCCCAGCACGTGCTCGGGGCGCGCGGCAGGGATCGGCAGCCTGCCTTGCCAAGTTTCCTAATGCAATTTGCAAACGGCTGCGAGGACACGGCCAAGCCCAAGCGTGACTGGGAGCCGGAGCGGCTCTGCCAGCAGGATGCGTGCTGCAGAGGCGGCGCAGCGCTGCGGCACAGGCGAGCCAGCCGGGCTCGGCTTGGCACACGCGGCGCTGCGGTGCCGGGCACCCTGGCAGATCAACCTGCGAATCCTAACGGGGGAAACACGACCACGAGGTCCCCGGCGAGGAACGCCGGTTTCTGTGGCGGCAGGCGCAGGGCTGAGGTGCTTCCTCCTGGGGATGGGAGCCCAGGCTGGATGCGTCGGGGCGGGTTACGACACCCCCTTCCACTTCCACAGCAGCAACACCCAAGTGCTAGGAGCAAATCACTCCTCTGCTTGCCCCGTCTAGCTGGTTTGACTGCTGGCAGGGCTGTTCTGGCAGTGCCGAGGTGCCTGGATGCCCATAAACCTCCCTCGCCGGCGCTGATTTGGCTGAGGCACAGGAGGCCGGTGGAAATCTCCCCCTGCTCGGCACGGTGTGCTTGTGGCAGCGGGGAGGGGGCTGCCCTGTGCTCGTGCACCTGGATTCCCGTCTGATGCGGGTTGGGAGCTTGCACACACATGGACAGAGACAGCCAACGACACAAGGTACCAACAGGGCTTGTTGGGAAAAAGAAACGGGAGGAGCATCTAAATCAAGTGGTGCCCGTGCAGGCAGCGCTTTCCTGACAGGCTCCCATCGCTCAGCTGCCCTTCCTATCCTTAAACAACAGCAGAAATAAACTTGCTAATTTAAAAAAAAAATGGAAAGGAAGAATTAACTTATCAGCTGTCTCCACAGGGGGCAGGGGATGTTACGTTCCAGTTAGCCCAGACAAACAAATTCAAAATACCCAAAAGAAACAAATCAGCTTTACTGAAGGGGCTGGTTCATTTCTTAAATAAAAACAGAGAACACAATCAAGCCAGTTGAGTTTAACATCCTAGAGAGGGAAAAGGGCAGACGTTTAGTAAAAGAAGTCGCGAGGACTTGCGGCCAAGGACCGATGCTGAGGGTTGATTCTTCGGTGAACTCTGTGCCCCAGTGAGGGAGAGGGAAGGAGGGCAGATCAGCAGCAGCGAGATGATTTTTCGGGAGGGCACCGGTAAAACCAGAAAGGGAAGGAAGGTGCCTGGCCCTGAGCACAAGCTGGTGCAGCTGATTTCATCCCGCTGCCTCACCTACACACAGGGAAGGAGCCTTTCCCGAGAAGGAGCTTCCTCCTCGCCGAGGTGCCGAGTCTGGCGCTGGGATTTCCCACAGCCGCATCCCTACGTGTTGCTCCTCTCCTTTGATTTTTCACCTTTGCTGTCCTGGTGGGGAAGAGGGAAGAGAAGCAGAGGGTTAGGCTGCCCCACCACAAACACCAGCACGGGGGCTGCAGCACCATCACCAGGGTCCTGCGAGCAAACATCCTCCAATGCCAAAACATCCTACCTGGGTGCCAAAATACAACCACCCCCCGCCCCCGCCTCCAGCTTCCTCCCAGTTGTGCCCACTCCAGGCACAACCAGCTCCCTTCAGCCAAGCCCTCCTCCTGGTGAAACATTTTCCCATCGCGAGGCCTTTCAAAGGGCACCTCGAACAGACAATCTCGCAGTGAATTTACAAACGCTGCACGCTTCCCAGCCCTCCACCGTGCCGCACGCCGCCTTCCCTGCGTACGGGAAACAACCGGTACATGCCTGCCCGGGTCTGGGCTTGCTGGGATTCAGGCTCGCTCAGCTCCCACATGCTAAGCAAAGCATTGAAAAGGAAACCAAACACACACGTGGCACTCTGGCGCGCGCACACACACGCACAGCTCACAGCACTGGAGTGAGGAAACCGTTCCCAGCGCAGAAAAAACGGCTCTCATCTCTGGAAAGCCTTGAAGTCTGCTGCCTGAATTATCTACTAAGGTCTCGACATCTATTCTTCCAGAGAAGTCACCGCCTCCTAGCTTAGGACTCGATCTTTCTCTCTCTAAAGTGTTCCGTTTTCTACCCTGAGCAAATAATAAGAATTTAAAAAGCAAGAGTCAACTTTAGACTTACTTTTTACGTGGGTTTAGTTTTAAAGCATTTAGAAACTCAAATTAACTGGAACCCTGCTTACCACCTGTAACGAGAAGCTGAGGTTTGGGACATGTCAAAGATTAAGACAGTTTAAGATTTCCTTGGAACATTGTATTTTTGGGATGGGAGAGGGAGACTGCAGCATCACGCACACGCCAGCAGCACAGCATCACGCACGCACAGACTCAGGCCGAGGGGGACGGTACCTCAGGAGGTGGTGGCTTGATAGTCACAGGCTGGGATGTCCTTCGAGGTGGCGAAGGCTTGGGCTGCACTTGCTGCTGGACAGTGTTGTAGTACGTGACCCCTCCGTACACCTGGGACTGGGCCTGCATTCCCCAGAGAGCAGAAGGGTCAGTGCTCTGCGCTGCAGGGGGCTGGCTGTGTCGGGGGCTCTGGAGCCCCCAGCATAAAAGGGACACGGACCACAGAACCAGTCCAGGGGAGGCCATGAAGATGCTCCAAGGGCTGGAGCACCTCTCCTGTGAGGACAGGCTGAGAGAGTTGAGGTTTCTCAGCCTGGAGAGGAGAAGACTCCAGGGAGACCTCTATTCTCTTAACTGGAGAATACTCAAATACTCAAAAAGATGCTTATGAGAAAGATGGGGACAGAATTTTTACCAGGGTCTGTAGCGATAGGACAAGGGGGAAAGGCTTTAAACTGAAAGAGAGGAGATTCAGATGCAATATTAGGAAGAAATCCTTATCTATGAGGGTGGTGAGGCATTGGAACAGGCTGCCCAGAGAAGCTGTGGGTGCCCCATCCCTGGCAGTGTTCAAGGCCAGGTTGGACAGGGCTTGGAGCAACCCGGGTGAGTGGAAGGTGTCCCTGCCCATGGCAGGGGGGTGGAACTGGGTGGTCTTTAAGGTCCTTTCCAACCCACAGCAGCACTTACAGCTCCCCAAGGACCCTCGCCTACCCCTGCCCCTTACCAGGGCGCCCCTGCTCTCGGCAGGGTGGGCAGGTTCAGGCTGCAGCAACCCGCAGCCGTGCCGGACCGACGTCTGTGGCAGATGGGTTTCCTTCACCCCGTGGAGTTTCCCAACTGCTAGATAACGTCTGCGCTTTGCAACAGCAGCAGCGACCGTTCTTCCGTGCCAACGAGGCAGGTAACAGCTCCCCTTCACACCCAGATCCCCTCCAGCTGCCCGGGGGTTGGGGACCTGCCCCCAAAGCGGGCTTGAATCCCTGCCAATGCAGCTGGGATCAGCCCAGGGCAGCAGGGAAGGTCAGAGAGGTTGTAGGGCTCGGGGAGATGCATCTCGCGGGCTTGCCACTGCGTGTCAGCCGTGTGCTGCTGGCACGGCAGCCCTGGGCGGACTCGTCATCACGCTGCCCACGGAGATCTGCCTCCTCGCTGCGGACACGGACGTCGAGCAGGAAAAGCCAGCCCCACGCTGGTCCCTTTGGCTGGTGCCAAAGAACAGCACCAGCCAGTTTCCAGCCTCCCTCCCTAACAAAAAGGGCTTCCAAAACAATTTTCAAGGTGTCCTTGGCTTAGCATGGACCCGGAGGGGATGCAACTGTTGACAGGCTCCCGGTGGGCCACTTCCCTGCTCTGTAGGGCAACACCTCGATTCTGAGATCCGCCCACCCAGGTATTTAGACCCTAAATTCGGGGTAGCTGCACAGCAGCCACAGGAGCAGTCCTTTCCAGTTCCCCGCTCCAAGCAGAGATAGGGATGACAGTAAACAACCTCCCACCACGGAGCAGCCCAGCTGCTCCACATCCTCTCCCAGGAAGCCTCTGAGAATATCCCCACACTCCACAGGATCCCATCTGCTCTTGATGGCTCCCGCTCAGGAAGGAGAGGCACAGCGCAGCTGGCTTACCTGCGTGTTGGAATAGAGATGAGGAGGGGGCGGAGGGGGCAGTGCTCCTGGGGGGTAGGGGTAGCCAGGATTCCCAAAATTCATGACTCCAGGAGGGGAGAAGTAAGTTGGTGCAAGCAGCTGCTGCGGCGGGGGCTGGCCCGGGGGCATGGAGACTGGCGGAGGGTACAGCCCAGGGTTTGCCATGGGGGCTGGCGTCTGGTGGGGATGTAAACCTGGGAAGTGACAGAAAAAAAAAAAAAAAAAAAAAAAAAAAAAGAAAAAAGGCTGAATGTGACATGCTGCACCTTCCCCGCTGCAGAGGGAAGGAGAAGCCCTTTGTTCAAAGGCTTTTCCTGCAGCCATGAGACCTCAGCTCCTGGGCTGGGGAGGAAAAAAGGGAAACGCTTCTCAGCGGAGCGGAGCACGGCTCGCTCCCCAGCACCAGGGTTCCAGCTCACTGGAACCAGACACAGCCCCGGGTCGGCACCCCCGCTCCAGGAAACAGTTCTTGTGGTCAAGATAGGGAACATGCCAATTCAACAGCTCTTGTTTCTGCTTTCTTCTTCTGAACTACAAGCAGCAGGGACTGAAGAACCAGCCTGGCACAACGGCGGGCAGAGCAAAGGGCCCCACCGAAGGGGAAGAGGCTCAGCCAGGAGGATCTGCGCAGGACCTGCAGGCAGCCAGCCAGGGGCTGCCCAAACATTCGGCTCACCTCAGTCCTGCACCAGCTGCGAGAGCCAGAAACGCCTATTTTTCTTTCCTTAACATTTATATTGATTCAACCCCACTGCACGAGGGAAGCAGGTCTCTTCCATGTTGTAGAAACAGGGAAAATGGATTCCCCCAGCGAGAGAGGCTGCGTGAAACCAGCGTTACCCACTCCTCAGCACAGACCAAGCCTCCCCCTACCCCAGGCACAACCATAACATCGGTACCAGCTGCCCCGTGCCCTGCTGGGGAGCCAGTTCCTCACCTGGATGAGGGAGGTGCATTTCTGGCTGTACGATCATCCCTTGGGGCGGCAGCGGGGCTGGGTTCTCACTGTGGGTGTAGATTGGTCCCTGGAATTGCACTGCAACACACAACAGTTGGTAAGGAAAAGCTCCACCGAATTTGATTCTACTGCAGCAAGTCACACGCACACCCCAGCCAGCGACAAGACTTGAACGCAGTGCTGCAAGCGACATTCCCATCGGCACACGCAGTCTACCAGGCTCGCAGATGCTGCATGCTCCCAAAAGAAAAAGCCTCCTACTCCCTTTACAAAACAGGAGAATAACTGGGGGAATTTCTTCTCCAACACTTTAAATGCTGGAGTAAATTCCTACTCCATCCTCAGCCCTGTTCTGTAATTCTCCCCGGTCTCTATTGTCAAAGACATTGCTCTGATTTCCAAGTTAATTTTAAATCCCAGCTTTCCTGAAGAAAAGCAGTGTCCTAGAGAGCCCTGGCACAGGGAGGGGAGGTGGTAACACCGATTATATTTCTGTGGGTTTAAACACCAACCAGGGAGGCTCAGAGCAGCCTTTCCGCTACCGTACGAGATGAGGCAGCAACGTTATTTACAAAGGGAAGGGAAAACAAAGCCCCCGACCTTCCCGACCCTAACAGGAGCAGGGAGATTCCTGCTGCAGCTGCTCAGGTCTGAGCACACACGGAGCCTCAGGAGCAAGAGGGAAACACTCACGTGGGTCATAGTAGTGCCCTTCCATGATGCTGATGTGCATGGGGGGGGGCAGGCTCCGGCACTGGCGGTCTCTGCCGCTGCGATGAGTAGCGTTTCACGCGCCCCCCCTGCACCGCCTGAAAAGAGTCCAAAGGCATCAGCCAGGGTCAGTGTGTGGGGCAGGAGCTTGAGGGAGCACGAACCCACGGCCCCACCAGCCCCTGCAAACCTCTATCTGGGTCACGCAGCAAAAACGACAAACACCCAACAAAAGGGAAAGGCTGAGGTGTCACAGGCAGCCTCTAATTACTACAAGCCAGAAACAAATAAACGCCGGGCTTCCGCGCTTCTAAAAGCAAGAGTCACACACCGCGCAACATGCTTTACCATTTCCTCCATCCTGTTAAACTGAGGCGGTGGCCCAGTTCCAACGTGCATATGGTTAGGAATACCTGAGGAAGAAACAAACTGGTTATTATGGTTTGCATTTGCTCCCAGTAAAGGGCCACCTCACCCGCCGAGGCGCCTGTCGCTGGCCCTACGAGCGCTGGCAGCCCGGGGACGTTATTGTACTACAAAAGGCACAGCTCTTGCTTTCATGACAAGAAACCTAACTTTATCTCTTGGGTTACAATTTTAAATCTTTCAGTGCAAATTAGAAGCTGTGGTGTCACCGTGCAATCATCCACACTGCTCAACACCTTTTAAATCTTGCTGGGAAAAAAAATAATAAATAAAAAAATAAAATTTTCAGCTGGAAATCCAAGTTCTGATCTAAGCTCTCTTCCCGCTGGCACAAGGATTTCTTCAGAGTAGAAACAAGGATCCACGTGGGACTGGGTGAGCTGCAGTTTAAACCCTCTCCAGGGCGTAACCACTTTTATCACAGGCTCCTTTTAACTTGAACAGCAAAGTTACGGCGCATATTTAAAACCACAGTGCCAAACTCATCACAGCCGCTTCCAGGGAAGCAGGAGGGGACAAAACAAATGCTGAAAGTGCCCACGGATCAATGATATTGCACATATAGACACAGACATACAGAATGACCCAATGGCTGGCTCACCTACCCAAATGTTTCCCAAAATTAACTCCTGCCTTCTCTGCTAGGAAGAAACAAGGGGACAGTAAAGTAACGCACCCTGCTTACAGACGGAAAGTGCTCTCCTACCTGCAGTCTAGAGCTGTCTCACGGTAAATTTGTTAGGATGCTGTATTTTGTAGGATTAAAAAAAAAAAAAAAAGTACATAATCTCAGCTGCAAATCACAGCACTTTTGAACTCTCAAGTCTACTGGGATGTTTAAAGCCTGTCTACTTGCATCCGCAGTCAAGACCAAGGGCCTCTTTGCACAAAGATTTTACCAGTCACATCAGTACAAGATGACTTGTGGTTTCACGACCTAAACCTCAAGAGATGCTTATGAAAGCAGCGAGTTGCTTTCTTCTCCTTGCTCCAGTTTTATTTCCCTCGGGATGAACTCTTAACGCTCCCCCAGAAAAGGCTCTTAATTCTGCAAAGAGATAATTATACCTGAACGACCTCTCGCATGGATGCTCAACTAGAATTCAGTCCCGAGCTCGCACGGGGGTAACTCTGCCACACATGCCGCCCTCAGCCAGCCTGCCTGCTGCGGCAAACTGAGCAGCTTCCTCCCACCAGGTAAAAATGAATTTGCCAGTCCCACTCAGGCCTCAGCTAACGGCAACCAAGTCTCAGTGCTATGGAATAAGCTGATAAACAAGAGGAATGTTCCTTCCTGCTCCTAGCAGGATGTTACAGGAGCCCGACTGCTCACGACCCTTACCTGCCAGATGAGCACAACGCTCCTTATCTCCCGAACTCTGGCTCCTGCTGCAGCAGCCAGTCTCACCATGATTCACACTGGACAAAGTCCCTGTTGCCTGTCCCATGCACAAGCCTTCAGCTTCACTGAAGCTTCCCCGATCTCAACACAAAACAGGGCAGGAAGAGGGAAAGGATCTACTCATGTCCTCCCCAGCCCTAATTCCATCAGCCTATACCAGAATGCTTAATTTCCTCTTTTTTTCCTTTTCCGTTTTGTCCCCTCTCACTATCTCCACCGCACTTTCTCAGCAGCGTGCATCGCCATCACGTTATCCACCCTGAGTCTGGACTAAGGCAGAGCCGATTCAGCTCTGAGCGACCACACGAACCGCATTTGGCTGGGGCTGCAGTGGAAAACCAACAGGTTGCACCTACTTACCCCTCAGCTCCCGGGGCTGCAGGAACTGAGACTGCCCCGGAGTCCAGTTCTGCTCAGTGAGATTCATTTGGGTCATCTCTTGCTCCAGTCCATCCAAGCTGGATTCTACCGGCGACTCCCAGTTACTGCTCTTTGCTGGTGGGGGGGACGTCTCGGCTTGCACGGGTTTTGGAGGCACAGGAGTCAGCCCTTCCGAAGCAGGAACTTCATCTGCCAGCTTCCCTGCATCCCCAGCTTTGATTCTGGTCCTTCTTGCCCGGGAATAAGACTTCTTTTCAATTGGTCTGTCTGGTGGTGGCTGTGCAGCATCAGCAGCCGTGGCTTGGTTTTCCAAAGCGACCTCCTCCTTCACAGGGCTGCTGTGGACATGAGCTGCTTCCACCTCGGGTGACTTGTCTCTCGGTGGGGTTTGCTCTGCACGCTTTGCTCGATAGTTGCTCTCCTGTTTGGCTTGTTCGCCGTTTCGAGACAGATGCTGTACACTTGCTTCCGAAGCTCGGTAGCTTGGACGGGTCTCTTTGTAGCCCCCCATTCGTGGGTAGTTCCTAGGTGGGGGCATCCTCCCCGTACCTGCAGAGCTCCTGTTTGTGAAGGTTCGTGGGGGAGCTGAAGTGCTGTCTGCACCTTGGTGCCTTGGGGGCTTATTTGGCCTCTCGTTGGACCAGTTTGGGTCTCGTTGAGGAGAACTCCCAAACCTGAGGGAGAAAAACAGTACCGATGACCGGAAAGAAATCCCTGGGTGAGAGCTACTGCTGTGCGAGGGAAGCCCTCTCTGGGACGCAGCGTCTAGAAAACCCAGGACCAGGGTCCCACCCCAGAGCCAAAGTCAACAACAAGAGGCTTTCCCTCGCTGGGGCTTCAGACCCGTCTCCCGCTGGGACAAGCCAGGCTCTAGTCTGACTTTGCTGCTCACCTTGGTTTGCGCATCCTCCTGGGCTTGATGTCATCGGGGTTGTGAGCTGACCTGATGTCGTAGCCATAAAGCGCGATCAGCTCCTGCCTGGTCTTGGGAGCCTGCTCATCCTCCCGGAATTTGTCGTGCTCCCAACGACCCTCGTCCTTCCACAGCTTCCGCTGACGACCCTTCGGCCTGGAACAGTTACACAGGGAAGATCAAAAAGTTGTTGGAAAGCCAAGGAGACGCGGCAGCATCAACCAGTCCCACACACAGAGCCTGAGCATTTCTAGGGCTGGGTGTGCACAAGAGACAGTGTTTCTTCTTCCTCCCACTCCTCCTGCCCAGCAGCTGCTGGCCTACCCACTGCTATTTCTGAAAAGCAGCATGAAGGGTCACCACTCACTGGCAAGAAGCTTTCCTTGTGGATTTTCTTGCACCACCCTCAGCCTCTCCCTTCCAAACAAAGAGCTAAAATGTCCTGGCAGGACATTGCAAGCAGGCAACCAAAGCACAGACCTTGCCAGCGCTTCACAACCCAAGCAAGGAGCAGCGCTGCCAAACACTGGCCTGGGAACTGGCCTCACCCACCCAGAAAGAGGCAGGCACGTGGGGGATGCTCACATACCTGACCTCCTCCTCCTGCGTCTGCCCTCGGAGGTCATGCTCAAAGAAGAGCCCTTTGCGGGGGATGTAAGCCGGGTTCTTCCGATCCTCATCGTCATCCAGATGCTTGGGAACTTTTTTTCCAACTTTATTCTCCACAGGTTCGGTGCTCTCCTGTCAAAACCAGACAGCTCTTACCACTGCAGCAGTCTCTCTGCCAGAAGCCCCCCACGGCCCAGAGAACGCATGTTTAACACCTACCTGCCCGTCCCCACTTTGCCTCTCACCAGTTACAGCACCTTTGGAGTCAGGTTTGTCATCCCCTTTCTCCGCTTTTGCTGCTGACTCACAAGAATCATTACTATCCTGCTTCAGTTCCACTTTGGCACTTTCTTCCTCACTGTAATCCTCTTCCTCTGCCTGAAAGAGCCCCGGTTACTCAAACATGAACCTTTAGCAACAGGTCCCCCAGGAGTTTCCCCACACAACTCCCCCGACCTGGAGTTAGATCCCTAGAATCATAGAACCACCGAATTATTGTTTAGGTTGCAGAAGATCTTTAAGATCATCGAGTCCGACTGTTCCAGTCCCTTTTCCAGTTGTTGAAGACCTGACTCTTTCAAAGCAGAGAATTAGCTCTCAAGGTCCTTCCTACCCCTGTATTTCTACGGAAAAAACAAAGACTAAACCCAACACCTCTCCCCTCCGACTCCATCAGATCCAACAGTCAGGCTTTCCAGAACAGAGCTGGGACCAGCTCCCCCACAAAGCCAGAACCTCTCACCGCCCTGAAAGCAAAGGGCTCGCGCGAGCTGGGGAGACCAGCGAACAAGGGCCCTCAGAGTGTGCGTCCCTTCCTTCCCACGCTGAGAGCCTGGATCCAGCCAGCGCCGTGTTTCCAAATTCCCTGGAGTTACTCAGCTGACTCACTCGGAGCACTCTGCTCACAGGAGCGTGACCTCGTTTCACCCTCCAGGAGCCTGCAAGCATTGCTTAGGCTGGAACTGACACTAAAAATAGCTCTGTGTGATTAACAAAAAGACTGCTCTATTTTTCTCTTTCAACACAGTGTATTTGCACATCAACTGCTCCTTTTGTTTACGTTGGGGAAACCCAGACGTGGCATTATTTTTAGGCACAGGAACAGAGTCATCTTGGCATGTCAGTGATGCAATACCCTCGCTGCTCCAACAGCCCAGCGTGCACCAGCGCTGCTCTGCTTCTCCGTGTGTGGAAACACCGGGCAGCCTCCGCACAGGTTTTTAGGTGTGAAGAGCTGCCCTTACCCTGCATGTGCTGCCTCTACAGCCTGCCACGCTCCTTCCTCACTAATGGCAGAGATTAATCCACAAACTAACAGCCCTTATGAGCTTTGATTTCAGCTGCTTGGTTGTTTTGCGTTTTCTCTAACTGCTGCCCCACTCAACATCCCCAGAACAAACACCTCAAGAGAAGGGTTTTCACCAGAAAACCTTCACTGTAATCAATATGAACCAGAACTTTTCTAAACTGCCTGGAAATGTTGAATTTACAGTTCTGAACCAAAAATCCAGGGAAACCTACAGCCACAGGCTGCTGCCCAGGCTGCCTCCCATGCACAGGCAGGGGGTCTCGGTACATGCAAGGTGGGATTTCCTCAGCACACACGCAGCACAGAGTTGCCAGCACTCACGGGGCGCGTTACCCCTCCAGCAGCTGTATGCAGAAGGCAGGGGTGCTGCCTGGGATACCTCCAACCCAGCAGTTCATTTTTTAATTTCAACGAATCAAAACACAACAAGCACCCTACACTTCCTTCCACACCCTTCCAGACCAGGGCAAACCCTGCTCCCAGTATCCAATGTCTGATTCCCACTCCCACACATATACTGGCCCTACGTCCACCCCCCAGCAGCACACGCGGCTTCTCCCCAGGGCTGGGCCCAGCACCGTGGACTGAATGCCAGAAAATCGCCTGGTGAGGGGCTCAGACGGGGGGAGACCGTTTCCCTCCGCAGCGGCGATGACTACACTGCAGCACGGCTTGCTCCGAGTTTCTGCGCGGCTGGCACGGAGCACACAAGCTGGTATCTTGAGACAAAGGCGATGGCTGCCAGCAGGGTCAGCGTAAGAGAACGAAGGACACAAACTGGGTTTTGTGCTAAAATTATGCGAGATGCAGTCGCTCGGCAGAACACTTTAAACACCAGGACAGAGACTCCTCTTACCTCCGAGTCCTCTGCGCTTTCGTAATCGGACAGTACAGCTGCAGGGGAGAAAAAGGAGTTTGGTGTCAGGGCAGAAGGAGAAACACAGCTTCCCCCCGAGCGTAACAGGCCCTGCTGCGGGCGACAGCTGGCGCAGGCACAGCGAAGAGCCCCTCCGAGGGGAAGTCAGAGGCCAGTGCCAAAGTGTCGCTGATGAACACCACCCACCACCAGCTCACACAGGAGGAAGCAAGGGCGATCTTGGGGTGCGCTGTCCCTGCACCCCGCATCTGCCTACTATTACAAGTTAATATTTGGGATGACAAGAACCACGGAACTATGGGAAAAGGCATCGGTTCGGTTTTTACATTTTGCATGCCAGCAGTGCCTGCAATGCCAGGGAGTCAGTACTCACCATCTCCTTCGATGCCATCCTCGCTTTCCTGGGGAGAGAGGGGGAGAAAGGCGCATTAGCAGAGGGAAGGTCAGCAGCCAGGTGTCCACAGCATCCTACGATCCCAGACACAATTACAACAAGGTTTGGCCCCAGCCCTATCGTGTCTGCCCTTGGAAGTTCAACTTCAGTGACCATGAAAGAAGCAACAAAATCAGGGCTCCCAGTACCTTTATCTAAGATCCTTCCAGAGCAAGCTGCGCTGGGGGAACACAGCTTGAGAAGGAAAAGCCCAAACTGCGTTAACTGTTGGGGTCTTCAGCGGGAAAAGAGCAACATCACCAGAGAAGCCAGGCTCCTCTCCCTCGATAAGGGAGGGCCAGACAGCTAACTGGGGAAAGGACAAGAGGATTACTTAAAGCAGGAGCCCAGGAATAACGAACAGATGCCAAGCAGGACCGAGCTCAGGCAGGCATCTGCTAGAGACTCCGGCAACAGAAACGAAACCTTGTGCCCCAGGGAAGATGCTGGATGAAGCAGAACAGCTCATATCAGGAAAAGTTTCTAGCAAAAGAACAGACTGATCGTACTGTCCAGGAAAAACAACCTCAGATCAAAACCAAAACCAGCCAACGCGTTAACGAGATAAGCCCAAACGCCAAAACAACCAAGCAGAAATACGCTGCGATTCAGGAGGAACTTGAAATAACTGGCACTATAAATCTGTGACAGAGGAAAATCGCACCCAGCTGCAAAGTGCGGGAGGAGAGCAGTTACCCTGCGGGGGTGGGAGACAGCAGCACCACCAGCTCCCCGTCAAAGGTTTCTAATGCCCTGGCATACAAGGCAGCTGGTCAGAGATGATAGCGAGCGGCAGAGGCGGGATGGGGCAGCAAACCCACCCGCCTGGCCCCTGCTGTGGGGAACAACCCCCGGGGCACAGGGGGGCCAGGGGAGGCCCCTACCCGGTGCTGGGGAGCCGGGGGGCCCAGCCCTGCTCCCCCAAACACAGGGTGGTCCCAGCGTGCTGCCCCCAGCCCGCTGCCCACTCAGCTCCCCCTGCACCCCAGTGCCCCCTCGGCACCAAGGGTGCCCGGGTCACTCCATCACCCCGGCTAAGGGCACCCGAGTGTCCTCCTGGGTGCTGGTACTGTCCCGGGTGAGCCCCCCCCCCGCACCCCAGTGCCCCCCTGGGTGCCAGTACCACCCTGGCTGAGGGCCCCACGGTACCCCAGCCCCCCGAGTGCCAGTGCCGCTCCGGCTGAGGCCCCCCCCGGCACCCCAGTGCCGCCCCGGGTGCCGGAGTCACCCCACCGCCCCGGCTGAGGCGCCCCCCGAGCATCCCAGTGCTCCCTCTTGTACCGGTACCGCCCCAGCTGAGGACCCCACGGTACCTCGGCGCTCCCCCGGCCCGAGTGCCGGTGCTACCCCGGCTGCGGGCCCCCGGCACCCCAGTGCCCCCCGGGTGTCGGTACCTTCCCGGCTGAGGCCCCCCCAGCACCTCAGTGCCGCCCCGGGTGCCGGTGCCACCCCACCGCCCCGGCCGAGGCTCCCCCCGGCACCCCAGTGCTCCCCCCCGTGCCGGTACCGCCCCGGCTGCGGGCCCTCGGCACCCCAGCGCCCCCCCGGCCCCCCCCGGCCACACTCACACACTCGGACTCGGGCGCGCTCTTGGCGGCCCCGCCGGCCGCGCTCTCGGCCCCGGCGGCCCCGCGGCCCCGCGCTGAGGGCCCCGGCGGCTCCCCGCGGCGGGCGGTGCGGCGGCCGGGGCGAGCCCGAGCCGGAGCCCGAGCGGGAGCGGGCGGCGCTGGCGGCCGAGTCGGCGCTGTCGGAGGCGGCCGAGTCCGAGTCGTCCTCGCTGTCCTGCGAGGCGCGCTGCCGCCGCCGGTCCGCCATCTTGGGCAGCCGCAGGGGCGGGCGGCGGCGCGGGGCACCACGGGACGGACTACGGCTCCCGGCGGGCACCGCCACCGTCCCGGCAGCCCTTGCGGCAGCGACACACTCCTCCTCCCCCCCCCCTCCCCCCGCGGTTTCGTTCCCCCCCGGCAGGGGGCAGGCGCGCGCCGGGCGCGGCGCTGACGACGTCACAGCCCGGGTGGCGTCACGGCGGCGGAAATGGCGTCATGAGCGCGCGGGAGGGGAAGGGAGATACCAACACGCAGGGAAAAAAGGGGGGGGGGAGGGGGGAAGAAGGGGGGGAAAGAAGGGGGAAGGGATAGAGAGGGAAAAAGGGGGGGGGGGAAGGGAAAAAAAGGGGACGAGGGAAAGGGGAGGAGGGAAAAGGGGGGGGAAGAGAGGGAAAAAAAAAAGCCAGCATGGGTGTGCCCACACGTGACACACACCCCCCCCCGCCGCTAACATGTTTATAACTTTATTTTTCGTATTTTTTAAAAACAAGATTTCCTTTAAAAAAAAAACAAAACAAAAAAAAACCACCAAAAAAGTTTCCTTCCGTTCATTAACCTCAGGGCCAGAACACGGCCAGGATGCCGGGTGTGTGTGTGTGTGTGTGTGTGTGTGTGTAGATAAAATGAGGGGGTGGGCATGGGGGGCAGGGGGAGTACAGGCCCTGCGCAGGGACGGCGAAAATAAAATTAAAAATGGAAGCAGCGGCTGTGCTGGCAGCTTTCCTGTTTAATCTCTGCTGAAGGGGAGCGGGGGGCACACGGGACCCCCCTACCCCCCCAGAGCCCCCTCCCCACCTACCTGGCACCGTGGGGGCCCTGGCAGCGAGGGTCGTGACTGGGGGCCTGGGACCAGGACCACCGCACCGAGCAGCCACAGCCCCCCCCCCGGCCCCACCAGCAACCCCCCCCTCCTTACAGCACCGCTCGGCAACCTCAAAACAATTAAATTATATGTATATATATATAAAAAAAAATTTAAAAACCCAAATTGTGCGTATAGGATTTCTATTTCACCAAAAAAAAAAAAAAAAAAAAAAAAATTTAAACTTCCCCCCCTCCCCTCACAGCTGTTCAGGAAGGGGGGAAAAACCCACCCGATGAGGACCCTCCCCACGCCACCGCCGCCCCCCACCCCCCACCACCAGCTGCTGCTCCCCCCTTTCCCCAACTAACAAGTAACAGCAGCGGCGGTGGAGCCCCAGCAGGATACAGCCCCCCCACCCCCCCACCAGGATCGGGTGCCCCCAGCCCCAATGTCCACAACCATGGCTGGGGGGGGCGGCAGGGGCAGCGTCCAGAGCAGTGGCGCAGTGAGGATGGGTCTGGGGTCTGCCCGCTGCCCCCCAGGACCGCGGCAGCCTCAACCAGTAGGGGAGCAGTGCCGGTGAGGGTACGGCTGGTGGCGCGGTGAGGGGGGCACAAGTCCGGGGCACGTTTGTAAGAATCCAAAAGAACAAAACGGGGGTGCTGGAGGGGCGAAGCCCCCCGCTCAGAAGGCAGGAGCAGCCGGCGGCACGGCCCGGTGACGGACGGAGCTCCCGGTGACGGGACTGAGCTCCCGGTGGCTCTGCTACTTCCGGCAGGTCCGGTGCGGCGTCTGCTTCTTCTGCATCTCCAGGCGGCACCGGCTGCGCTCGTCCAGCCAGGGCAGCTCGAAGTTCCTGCGGGCACAGCCAGGGTCAGCGCCCTTCCCGCAATGCGCCGGTGAAGCCCACCCTGTCCCATCCCCTCCGGTGCCGCCGGTACTCACTGTGGGGTCAGTTTTGGTAAGGGCCGGCCAAAGGCGACGACAGGCAGGTAGGGGGTGATGAGCAAGCTTTCCACTGCGGAGAGACCAGAGCGTTACACCCAGTGCAGGCAGCGCCCCTGCCTGCACCCCTGCCCCTACCCCTACCCCGTGCCCACGCCCCTGACCCTGCCTGCACCCCTGCCCATGCCTCTGCCCGCACCTGCACCCCTGCCTGCTCCCCGGCACCGAAGATGCTCACCGTCATCTGGCTCAGGGAAAAATGAGGTAACTTCAGGCTCCGACTCCTGAATCCCTTTCCTTTTGTACATTCGGAGCTGCAGCCGCTGGAGAATTCTCTGTTCCCTGATCCGCTGGATGTCCCACCTGGAGAAGGTGATGCCGCGGGTAGCAAGCGGGCGGCACTGGACCCCCCCCCAGGAGCTGTGCCGGTGCCACCGTGCTGGCTGCGCCATGAGAGCATCCCTCCTCCGGCAGCGTTGCTGGTGCCCACCCCAGCCACACCCCAGTCCCATCCCCCAGCTCTGGGTGACACCTGGGGGCCCTTCCCAGCAGGAGCAGGTGCCCATCGCCCACCCAGCCGGGACACCCCCTGTCGCCCTCTTTGCTCCCACCTTTTCCTTCGTTTCTCATCCAGCTCCAGCTTGGCGTGCCGTTTGGAAAAGACGCTATCATCCAGGTTCTGCAACGACAGACAGGGATGAACACATCCAGCCCCGGCACAACCCCCACGGCACACGGGGTGCTGCTCCTGCACCCCCACCCCAGCCCTCCGGCTGCAGCTGGGCTTTGCCGCGCTGGTGATGCCGGATGAGGGGATGAGATGCCGCCTGCCCCACAGCCAACGCCACAAGCTGCTCTGCCGGAGTGCTGGAACAGCCTGGAAGGTGTCTGCGGCACCGCCAGCTCTGCCACCACCGCGGCGGCGTACATACCTCCAGAAGGTCCGAGGGGTTGGGGTCTCTCAGGGGCTCCACGACATGGTCCCTCCAAGACGGAACTGCGGGGTGAGAGGCCAGGCTGTTAGCCCCACACTGGGACCACCACGGCCCCACTGTCCCTTGCCAGCCCGGCCCCCCGCCAGAGAGCACAGCTCAGCCCCCCCAACTCCCCATCCTGAGCCTGGCTGAGGCGATGCCGCTGGCTGAGGGTGGTGGGAGCTGCCGGGGGGCCCGGGGGGGGCAGAGCTCGTCGCCATCTCCCCAGCCAAGCGTGCACACCCAACCTGAGCCGCTCCAAGCTCCCCTGTGCCGGAGCGCTCGGCCATCCAGCACAGCCTCCACCGGCATCAGCAACCGGCACAGCCCAGCGCTCCCCATCACCGGTGCTCACCACGCCACAGAAGACCAGCCGGGAAGGAGCAGCCGGCAGGACAGGTGCTGGATTTGGGGGCAGCCGTGTGTGCCGCGCTGGCACAAGCCACCACCACGTTTCTCAACTGCCAACAGGACGTTGCTTCACCCCTCGCTCAAACGGGCACGCAGGCTGCTCGGCAAACCCGGTGGCTAAAGCGGAGCAGCGTGCTGCCCCCAGCTCCGGCAGCCTGGCACACGCTGCAGCGGGATGAGCTGGAGACGCGGTTTGGAAGAGCCCATCGCTGGTACCAGAGCCGCTACCCATCGCCGCGGCAGGGACCCGGCAGCGCGGCACCACCAGCTGCACCTCTCCCACCGCCACTGGGACTCTGCCCTTTGCCAGCGTCAGGTCGCGGGTGCTGAGCCCCGTTCCCCGGCCGCCCCGAGGCAGGCGAGCCCCTCTCCGGCCACCGGCTCTGCCCCAACACCTGGCACGGTGCCGCCGGTGCCACGGCGGGCTCTCCATTGCTTACTTGCCACAGTCTCCTCCTTCTTTGGAGAAGGCTCCCGCAACGGCAGCGGTGACGGGGGCGGCTGGTGCCAGCGGCACAAGTACATTTCCGTGGTTGAGAGATAGGGCAGGTCGTCTGCCTCACTGCTGAAGCTCTTCTCCTTGGGGTGGGCACCGGGGCCCTTTGGCGGTGCCGAGGCTCGGAGCGGGGTCTCCAGGAGCGACCTGGGTTTTTCCGGAGTCTCTTGGCTCCGCAGTTCTCGTTTACAAACAGTTTCGGACAAGGAGCCGCCCGATTCCTCCTTCCCCGGGGAGTGCTTTAGAGTTTTACTCTTCACTTTCGAGAACTCGGACACCAGTTTTTTAACAGGCGTCTTCCTCTCCGTGCTCCCAAACGTGGGCTTCCTGCGGGAGGAAGAGGAGCTGAGCCAGGCACGCGCATCCTCGCCCCACATCAGGGTTGCTGGGGGGGGGGGGGGGGGGGGGGCTGCCAGCACCCCCAAACCAGGGCTGCTGCACCAGGGCCGGCTGGAGGCAGCTCTGCAGAGGCAAAAGGGGCTTCCCCAGCTTTCTGGGGACACCCACCCCCCCCAGGGTTTCCCAAGGTTCCCCCCAGCCGCTGATGGATGGGATGTGCTGCCGGTGCTGGGCAGCCCCTCTGAGCAGCTCGAGGGTCACTGAGCTGAGCTGGCACCTCGAGGTAGCACCAGCCCCATGAATGGAGGGGAAAGACCCTCCCCCAGGACCCACGCACCCCCCAGCACCCTCTACCTTTTGTGCCCCTTCCCATTCCTGCCATAGGGGAAGTGCTTGGGCTGCAGGGTCGGGGGGGGCTCCAGCAGGTCCTGGGGACACTCCAGCGGCAGCTTCTCGCACACCTCCACCTCCGGCTTCTCGTCCACCTCAAAGCCCTGGAAGATGCGGTGCTTCTCCCGCTCGCTGTCCTTCTTCACCAGCTGCACTCGCCTTTCCATGCGCTCAATCCGGGCCAGAAGCTGCAAGGCAGGGCGAGGGCTCACCCCACGGGCACGCACCCCACGGGCACCCCAGCTCCCCCCGGCACATCGCCCTGCCCGCAGGTCCCGTCAGTGGCAGAGGAACACCCCGGAGCAGCACCCACGCTTCAGCCAGTGCCCACTCGTGCAAACACTCCAGTACAGGTGGAGGGGACTTGGCGGACCGGTGCCACCCCACCGCGGTGCCCTGCCGTGGCAAAGCGTTCCGAGCACGGTCGTGAGGAGCCCCTAAACAGTGACCGAGCCACCCCCCACCCAGGCTCAGCCGGCACACCGGGAACGCCATGGCTGATGCCTGCCCCCCCCAGAGCACCACCAGTGCTGGGTGCTGTGGGCATGGCATCCCTGGGCAGTTTAACAGTGACGCCGGCAGGCAGCACCTAGAGTGACCAAATGGCACAAAACGGCCACTGGTGCTCTGGCACTGCCTGTCCCCATGGCACAAAGGCCACAGCAAACCCCACATATCTGGGGGGGTTGCAACCTCCGCTGCATCCCCCCACCCCGAGTGCCCAGGCAGCACCACTGGCCCCAGGAGGAGAGGGCAGTTTGTACTTAGCTGTGGGCTTCATTAGAGGGCAAGCACCCCCCTTGGTGACACCAGCCCTCGGCCACCTGGCCCCGACCCTCGCCCATCCCCGCCAGTCAGGAGCTGTGGCCATTTAGAGGGGTCTGGTCAGCAAAGCACAGCCGGGGGGTGGGGGGGTGGTGTCCCAGCACCCCCCAGGATGTGGCTGCAGTGGGGACCCAGCCTGGGGAAGAGGAGCTGAGAGCAGCCCCCGCTCTCCCTCCCTGCCCGCCCAGTGCCCCGGGGGTCTGCCATCACCCCCGCGGGGGGACGAACCGCAGTGAAGCCCCATGGCGACCTCGCCACGGCACTTCCTCCATGTTGGAGCAGCCGGCACATGCGGCGAGGACGCGGCATCGCTGCGCAGCCCCGGCCGCTGCACCACGTGGGGTGGCGCTTCCCTCCACAACCAGGGCCACCGCAGCTGCCACCGCTGCAGCGGGGCTGAGCGCCGCGCTCCTGCGGCATGCGGCACTCGCGGCATGGCCTGGCAGGCGGGTGATGCGGGCACGGGCATGGGGCGATGCAGGCAGGGCACCCGGGGGGCAATGCACGGCATCCATGGGGCAACGCAGGCAGGGCACCCAGGGGGGGCAACGCAGGCAGGGCACCCGGGGGGCAATGCACGGCATCCATGGGGCAACGCAGGCAGGGCACCCGGGGGGGGACAATGCAGGCAGGGCACCCGGGGGGGGACAATGCACAGCACCCATAGGGCAATGCAAACAGGGCACCCGTGGGGGGGCAATGCACAGCATCCATAGGGCAATGCAAACAGGGCACCCGTGGGGGGGGCAATGCACAGCATCCATAGGGCAATGCAAACAGGGCACCCGTGGGGGGGCAATGCACAGCACCCATAGGGCAATGCAAACAGGGCACCCGTGGGGGGGCAATGCACAGCATCCATAGGGCAATGCAAACAGGGCACCCGGGGGGGGACAATGCACAGCATCCATAGGGCAATGCAAACAGGGCACCCGTGGGGGGGCAATGCACAGCACCCATAGGGCAATGCAAACAGGGCACCCGTGGGGGGGCAATGCACAGCATCCATAGGGTAATGCAAACAGGGCACCCGTGGGGGGGCAATGCACAGCACCCATAGGGCAATGCAAACAGGGCACCCGTGGGGGGGCAATGCACAGCACCCATAGGGCAATGCAAACAGGGCACCCGTGGGGGGGCAATGCACAGCATCCATAGGGCAATGCAAACAGGGCACCCGTGGGGGGGGCAATGCACAGCATCCATAGGGCAATGCAAACAGGGCACCTGTGGGGGGGCAATGCACAGCACCCATAGGGCAATGCAAACAGGGCACCCGTGGGGGGGCAATGCACAGCATCCATAGGGCAATGCAAACAGGGCACCCGTGGGGGGGCAATGCACAGCATCCACAGGGCAATGCAAACAGGGCACCCGTGGGGGGGCAATGCACAGCATCCACAGGGCAATGCAAACAGGGCACCCGTGGGGGGGCAATGCACAGCATCCATAGGGCAATGCAAACAGGGCACCCATAGGGCAATGCAAACAGGGCACCCGTGGGGGGGCAATGCACAGCATCCATAGGGCAATGCAAACAGGGCACCCGTGGGGGGGCAATGCACAGCACCCATAGGGCAATGCAAACAGGGCACCCGTGGGGGGGCAATGCACAGCACCCATAGGGCAATGCAAACAGGGCACCCGTGGGGGGGCAATGCACAGCATCCATAGGGCAATGCAAACAGGGCACCCGTGGGGGGGCAATGCACAGCATCCATAGGGCAATGCAAACAGGGCATCCATAGGGCAATGCAAACAGGGCACCCGTGGGGGGGCAATGCACAGCATCCATAGGGCAATGCAAACAGGGCACCCGTGGGGGGGCAATGCACAGCACCCATAGGGCAATGCAAACAGGGCACCCGTGGGGGGGCAATGCACAGCACCCATAGGGCAATGCAAACAGGGCACCCGTGGGGGGGCAATGCACAGCATCCATAGGGCAATGCAAACAGGGCACCCATAGGGCAATGCAAACAGGGCACCCGTGGGGGGGCAATGCACAGCATCCATAGGGCAATGCAAACAGGGCACCCGTGGGGGGGCAATGCACAGCACCCATAGGGCAATGCAAACAGGGCACCCGTGGGGGGGCAATGCACAGCATCCATAGGGCAATGCAAACAGGGCACCCGTGGGGGAGCAATGCACAGCATCCATAGGGCAATGCAAACAGGGCACCCGTGGGGGGGCAATGCACAGCACCCATAGGGCAATGCAAACAGGGCACCCGTGGGGGGGCAATGCACAGCACCATAGGGCAATGCAAACAGGGCACCCGTGGGGGGGGCAATGCACAGCATCCATAGGGCAATGCAAACAGGGCACCCGTGGGGGGGCAATGCACAGCATCCATAGGGCAATGCAAACAGGGCATCCATAGGGCAATGCAAACAGGGCACCCGTGGGGGGGCAATGCACAGCATCCATAGGGCAATGCAAACAGGGCACCCGTGGGGGGGCAATGCACAGCACCCATAGGGCAATGCAAACAGGGCACCCGTGGGGGGGCAATGCACAGCACCCATAGGGCAATGCAAACAGGGCACCCGTGGGGGGGCAATGCACAGCATCCATAGGGCAATGCAAACAGGGCACCCATAGGGCAATGCAAACAGGGCACCCGTGGGGGGGCAATGCACAGCATCCATAGGGCAATGCAAACAGGGCACCCGTGGGGGGGGCAATGCACAGCACCCATAGGGCAATGCAAACAGGGCACCCGTGGGGGGGCAATGCACAGCATCCATAGGGCAATGCAAACAGGGCACCCGTGGGGGAGCAATGCACAGCACCCATAGGGCAATGCAAACAGGGCACCCGTGGGGGGGCAATGCACAGCATCCATAGGGCAATGCAAACAGGGCACCTGTGGGGGGGCAATGCACAGCACCCATAGGGCAATGCAAACAGGGCACCCGTGGGGGGGCAATGCACAGCATCCATAGGGCAATGCAAACAGGGCACCCGTGGGGGGGCAATGCACAGCACCCATAGGGCAATGCAAACAGGGCACCCGTGGGGGGGCAATGCACAGCATCCATAGGGCAATGCAAACAGGGCACCCGTGGGGGAGCAATGCAAACAAGGCACCGGCTGGCGGCAGCGGGGGTGAAGCCCTGCCGTGGGGTGCACGCAGTGGGGCAGCACACCGCGAGGCCATGCCCCACAGGGCCCTCCCCCACGGCAGGGGGGCAAGGCCGGCAGCCCTGGGGGGCTGTGGGGGCCTCCCACCCCCGCGTTGGTTGGCTAACAGCGGGGGGGGCCCCGCGGTGAGGCAGGCGCACCCACACCCATCCCCGTGACCGCGGGGACGCGGCCCCTTTAAGTTAACCCCCGCGCGGCGGGGCGGGAAGGCGCCGCGGGCCCTTTAAGGCCCCCCCCGCAGGCCCGTTGCCGTGGCGACGGGCGGCGGCCCGTTAACCCCCGCCGGCCCGCCCCGCCCCGGCCCTTTGTGCCCCCGCCGGTCACCCCGCCCCCCGGCGGCCTTTGTCTGGGGGGGCGGGGGGGGCGGGGCACCAACCCCCTGGGGGGGGCATTAGCCTCCAAGGGGGGGGGGGGGCATTAACCCCCGGGGTGCCCCTATGGGGAGGGGAGTTAACCACACGGGTGCCCCGGGGGGGGGGGGGGGGGGGGGCACCCTTGCAGGGGGGGTGGGGGGGTGTTAACCCCTGGGGTGCCGCGGGGGTTACCCCGGGGGGGGGTTAACCCCGGGGGGGGGGTTAACCTCTGGGGTGCCACAGGGGTGAGGGGTTACCCCTGGGGGGGAGCCTTAACTCCTGGGGTGCCATGAGGGTGGTGGGGTTACTCCTGGGGGGTGTTAACCCCTGGGGTGCCGCAGGGAGGAATTATCCTTGGGGGGGGGGGGCGGCTTAACCCCTGGGGTGCCACAGGGGGTGGTGGGGGTTACCCCTGGGGGGGAGCCTTAACCCCTGGGGTGGGGTGTTAACCCCTGGTGTGCCACGGGGAGGTATTATCGGGGGGGGGGGGGCCTTAACCCCCGGGGTGCCACGGGAGGGATTATCGGGGGGGGGGGGGCCTTAACCCCCGGGGTGCCACGGGGGTGGGGGGGTTACCCCTGGGGGGGGGTAACTCCTGGGGTGCCACGAGGGGACACTTACCTGTTAGTGGGCCAAAGCCCTGGGGGGGGTGAACCTTGAGGGGGGTAACCCCGCGGGGGGGGCAAGCCCACGGCGGGGGCGGTTAACCGCCGGGGTGCCACGAGGGGGCACTTACCTGTCGGTGGGCCAAAGCCCAGAGGGACCCCTGGGTGGTGCTGGGGGGGGGGCATGAACGCTGCGGGGGGTAACCCCGCGGGGGGGAGGGGGGTAACCGCGCGGGGGGGGGTGTGTTAACCCCTGTGGTGCCGCGTTCCCGCCCCCCCCCGCCGTACCGTGTCCCGCTCGGCCTTGAGCTCCTCGATCTGCCGCTCCTTGGCCTGCAGCTGCTGCTGCTGCTGCTCGATGAGGTCCAGCTGGAGCAGCAGGATCTGCCGCAGGCAGGCCGCCTGCCCCGGCGAGCCCCCGCCGGCCCCCATCCCGCCGCGCCGCGGGCCGCTCTTCCACTTGCCCTCGGCGGGCGGCGGCGGCGGAGGGCCCGGCTCGGTGGGCCCCGCTCCCGGCCCCGCTCCCGGCCCCGCCGCGCCCTCCCCGGCGCCGCGCCCGGGCAGCACCGCCTGGTAGCGGGGCCGGGCGCCGGCATCCCCCGCGCCGGCCTGCCTGCCGCCGGCCAGCGGCACCAGCCCGGCCCAACGCTGCTGCTGCTGCTGCTCCGCCGCCGCCGCCACCCCGCCGCCGCGGCCCTTGTGTGCCCCCAGCGGCGGCGGCGGCGGCTCCCGGGGCCGGCGGGGCGGCGGGCGGTGCGGTGCGCTGCCCTCCTCCTCCTCCTCCTCCTCCTCCTCCCGCCCCCCCCGCGGCGGCCCGGCGGCCCGGAAGGCGGTAGACCTCATGGCCGGGACCCGCCGCTCCGCGCCGCCCCGCTACCGCCCGCCGACACGGCGCAGCGGCGGCCGCCACCGGCTGCGCGGCCCGGGGGGCGGCGGGGCCCCGCCGCCATCAGCGCAGCGCATCCCCCGCCCCGGAGGGGGGGGACGGGGACGCGGGACACGGGCTGCCCCGCGTGGGGGAGGGGAGGGGCTCGGCCGGCGCCCACGCGGGACAGCTCCACGCGGGGCGGGGGGGACAGAGGGCGGGGCTCGGCCGGGGCCCCGGTTACCTTTAAACCGGGCTCGGTGCGCATGCGCCGCCGGCGGCCCCGGGCGGGGGGGGCCGGGACCCCGGGGCGGGGGGCGGGGAGCGGGGCCGGGCTCCGGAGCGGGGGCCGCCCCGGTGGGGGCCGTGGGGTGGGCTCCAGGCGCGGGCACGGCAGTCCCGCGTGGGGCGCTGCCCGGTGGGGGCGGGCGGGGGTCCCGGGCCGGCAGTAACGGGGCGCGGCCGCCCGGTGGCTCCCGAGGGCGGCGGCTCCGCCCGGAGCGCGCCCGGGATCCGCGCCCGGCCCTGGCCCCGGCCCCGGCCCGCCCTGGGTCTGGGTCTGGGTCTGGGCCCGGGCCCGGCCCCGCGTGGGGGGATCCCCCCCGGGGGGGTGAGGGTGGGTGTCAGACCCACCTGCCACGGGGGCCGGGGGAGAGGAGCAAGGGCGGGGTGGTCCCGCGTGAGCCGGGCCCCGCAGTGCCCCCGCGGCGCTGCAGCCCCCCCGTGTACCCCCCCCATCCCGCAGGGTCCCCAGCCGCCCCGTGTGTCCCCCCCCCCCATCCCGCAGGGTCCCCAGCCCCCCCGTGTGCCCCCCCCCCCCATCCCGCAGGGTCCCCAGCCGCCCCGTGTGTCCCCCCCCCCCATCCCGCAGGGTCCCCAGCCCCCCCGTGTGCCCCCCCCCCCATCCCGCAGGGTCCCCAGCCGCCCCGTGTGTCCCCCCCCCCCCATCCCGCAGGGTCCCCAGCCCCCCCGTGTGCCCCCCCCCCATCCCGCAGGGTCCCCAGCCCCTCTATGAGCTCATGCCCCCAATGGCATGAGCAGCCCCCCGTGGGCACCCCCCCATCCCGTGAGGTCTTCAGTCCCCCCCGTGTTCAACCCCCCCAATCTCACAGCCCGCCCCCCCCCCCCCCCGTGTACCCCCACATCCCACGGGGTCTTGAGCCCCCTCAAATCCTATGGGGTCTGCAGACCTCCCATTTGCACTCCCCTGACCTCATGGGGTCCTCAGACACACACCCCCTCCCACCGTGTGCACTCCCCATCCCATGGGGTCCTCAGCCCCCCCTTGTGCTCACTCCCCCTCCCACAGGGCCTGCAGCCCCCCCATGTGTACCCCCACATCCCACGAGGTCCTCAGCCCCCCTCCATGTGTTCACCCCCCCCATCCCATGGGGTCTGCAGCCCCCGTGTGTGCGCACCCCCCCCGTGGGTGAGCAGCCCCCCCCGGTGTGCACACACGCGCAGCCCTGCAGAGCCCACAGTTCCTGCTGTACACGCGTGCACACATGCACCCCCGCACCACCACCCCACAGAGACTGCAGCCCCAGCCCGCACATGCATGCACATGCAACACACACATGCACACACATGCACCCCCAGCAGTGAGGGACTGCAGCCCCCATTGCACACACATATGTGGACCCCTGTACTGCAGCTCCAGCATACACACATATGCACATGTATGCACACACATGTACATGCGTGCACATGCATGCACACACATGCACCCTCAGCAGTGAGGGACTGCAGCCCCCATTGCACACACATATGTGGACCCCCGTACTGCAGCTCCAGCATACACACATATGCACACATATGCACATGTATGCACACACATGTACATGCATGCACACACATGCACCCCCAGCAGTGAGGGACTGCAGCCCCCATTGCACACACATATGTGGACCCCCGTACTGCAGCTCCAGCATACACACATATGCACATGTATGCACACACATGTACATGCATGCACACACAGGCACCCTCAGCAGTGAGGGACTGCAGCCCCCACTGCACACACGTATGTGCACCCCCATACTGCAGCTCCAGCATGCACATGTATGCACGCATACACATGCACCCACACAGCATTTCCCCCCCCAGCCCGCTGAACAACACCCCCCGCAGCACACGGGGCCGCAGCATTGGGGACACACAGGGGACACGCAGGGCACGTGCCGGGGACACGCTGGGGCCATGTAGGGACATGGCTTTCTGCAGAGCTGCATTCTGGGGAGGGGGAGGGGGCACGGGGTGCGTGGTCCCCCCCACAGCAGCCCCCCCTATGCATCGTGGGGTCCCCCTCCACACCGGCAGTGCCACCGCCCCCGGTGCGGGAGCAGGGGAAGCCCTCCGCCCCGTGCGCCGCGTGTCACGCCAAGCCCTCCGGCCTGCAGCGCCTTCCCGCTGCGCGCACACGCGTGGCCGTCCTGCCACCTATGCTCGTATCCACGCGTGGCTGTGGCAGCCCGGCCCGGGGGGCTGCCGGTGCCCCCCGTCCCCGCTGCGGCAGGCCCACGTGCCGCCCGGGCACCCGCCTGCACATGGCTCTGCAGCGCGGGGAGGCTGCCGGGGCTAAAAATGGAGCAGGGCTCACATGCCAGCGCCACGTGACGCCGCAGCCAGCTCGCTGCGATGGAGAGGGCTCCCTGCACCCCACAGCAGGAGGAAGAAGAGGAGGAGGAGGAGGAGGGGAGCACCTGCTCACATGGGCTGCCACAGATGCCAACCGACCCGCTGCCCTAAAGCCGGCGGCCACCGTGGGGTCGTGGGGCTGCGGGGGGGGGGGGCTGCCCCACATCTGCCCCTAGCTGGTTTGGGGAAGCCAACGATGGGGCTGTGGAGGTGTGGGAAAGCGGAGGGGGATCCCCACGCTGCATGCCCTGCGGTGGGGGGGGGTCCATCAGGCCCCCCCCGGGGGGCTGCTACTGCCCTCCCCTCCCTCCCGCACACGTTGCCGTGGGGTCGGGGGGCTGCCCCACATCTGCATCCAGCTGTGTTTTGGGGAAGCCAACGTGGAGGTGTGGGAAAGGGGCGGGGGATCCCCATGCTGCGTGCCCTGGGGTGGGGGTGGTCCATCAGCCCCCCCCCCCCCCCCCCCCGGTGTTGCTGCTGCCCTCATCTCCCTACGGCATGCACATCAGGGGGGGCGGGGGGGCTGCCCCACATGGCTGTGGTGTGGGGAAGGGGAGGGGGATCCCCACGCTGGGTGCCCTGGAGTGGGGGGTCCATCAGCCCCCCCCCCCCGCCCCGGTGGTGCTGCCCCTGCCCTCCCCTTCCTCTGGCGTGCGCACGGGGCGAGGGGGGGGGGGGGGCTGGGGCTGGGCTGCCCCACATGTGCACCCATCTGTGTTTTGGGGAAGCCAACGATGGGGCTATGGAGGTGTGGGAAAAGGGAGGGGGATCCCCATGCTGCGTGCCCTGGGGTGGGGGTGGGGTTCATCAGCCCCCCCACCGCCCCCCGCCGGTGCTGCCGCTCCCCTCCCTCCGGCGCGGAGCCGTGGCCGTGGCGCTGCAAGGGGAACACAGACATCAGCACATGAGATTTATGGGGCCGCAGACGGGGGGGGGGCGGGCTGGGGGGGGGGGGCAGCGCCTCTGCAGCCCCACCCTGCAGGTGGGGGCCATAGGAACCCCCCACCCCCACCCCAGCTGCTCCATCACCCTGATCTCTGGGTCCCTGCAACCCCTGGGGTCCCTGCACCCCCAGACCCAGCACCCTCCCAGGGTCCCTGCACCCCCAGACCCTCCATCCTCCTGGGGTCCCTGCACCCCCAGGCCCACCACCCCTGCACCCTCCTGAGGTCTCTGTGCCCCCAGACCCAGCACCCTCCCAGGGTCCCTGCACCCCCAGATCCTGCACCCTCCTGGGGTCCCTACACCCCCAGACCCTGCAAGCCTGCACCCTCCTGGGGTCCCTGCAGCATCCCTGGGTCCACACACCCTCCCGGGGTGCCTTCACCCCTAAATCCTGCACCTCCACCCACCTGGGACCCCCTGTACCCCCAGATCCTGTGCCTCCCTGCCCTCTTGCACCCTGCACCCCCAGACCCTGCACCTCCTGGGGGCTCTGCCCCCCCCCCCAGCTCTGTCCCATCCCACGGTGCTGGGGCACTGGGGGGTGCCCCCGGCTGCCGTGGGGTGCCCCCTGCCCACAGTGGGGTGCCCCCCGGCCGCCCTGTCGGGCCAGGCCTGCCTTGTTTACCTGATTTTTTTCCCTTTCCGCGGGGAGGGGAAAGGCAAGTCCTGGCAGCAGAGCCGCTGGCTCCAGCCAAGCGCCGTGGGGACGAGCCAGGGCTGCTCGCCGCATTTCAGCCATGGATCTGCTGCTGGAGGACACCCCAAAACCCCCAGCTCCCCTTCCTGGCACCCCACTGCAGCACCACCGCTCCTGCCCTCCCACCCACTGCCAGCACTGGAGTCCCATGGGGCTGGGAGGGGGGCTCAGGGGTGCAGGATCCTCCAAGCAGAGTGAGACCCGCAGTCTCTCGTTGCCCCCCCCCAACATCCCAGCTATGGGTGGGGAAACTGAGGCACGATGCACCCCAGGGACCCAGCCAGACCCACCATCCTCAGCCCCATGGGGATGCTGCAGCCCCCCAGTGGATCTGGAGGGTGCCCAAGCATGGGGAGGGCTTGCATGGAGGGGGCTGAAGACCCCGTGGGATGTGGGGGTACACAGGGAGGGGTTAAGAACCCTGTGGGATTGGGGGGGTGAACACAGGAGGGACTGAAGACCCCACAGCATGGGGGGGTGCCCACGCTGGGGCTGCAGTGCTGGGGGCTCTTTACCCTGCCGGACACCCAGAGCCCAGCCGGGGGGGGGGGGGGGGCGAGAGGCAGGAACAAACCCCTGGCAGAGACACCCCCCCTTTTCCTGGAAAAGGTACAACAAGGTAAACAACCCGGCCAGCCCGGAGTAAAAATAAATCCCTCTGCACGCAGGCGTTTGCCAGCAAGCGGAGCGCACCGTCACGTGGCGCAGCCGCACGGCACCGGCAACCCGGGCACGGGGGCACGCGGCCGCCGGCCATCACACCCGCACCCTGGCACCGCCGAGCTGCGCCTCAGCTGCTGGCTTGTCCCTGTCCCCGGGGAGCAGTGGGGTGCCCACTGCAGAGGAGGGGGCCAGGGCCAGCCCCTCCCCCAGGGGGGATGTGGAAGTGGGGGGCTGGGGGGTGCAGGCAGGGGGGTGCTGTCCTCTGGGAAGGCCAGCGCTAGGGCTGGGGTGACACGTGTGTCCCCCCACCGCTCTAGGCAGGGCTCACCTGGTGCCTGAGAGTGGCGGCACGTGATGACCTTGGAAGGGGGGTAGAGGCCCCATCTGTGCCATGGACCGCTTGGCACCGGCACTGCCATGATGGGGCGCAGGGACACCTGCAGGGAGCCCCGGGGCACATTCCCCACCTGGGGGGGTGGTGTCCCTGGGACAGCCCAGCTGCGGAGGGTCCTGCGCAGGGCACAGCACACACGTGCCTGGCTGCAGCACCCTGCCGTCCCAGAGGCTTTGGTGGCCCCCTGCCCCCCATAGACCATCCCCATCCTGCTGCCGGCATGTCCTGGCTGCACCCAGCTGGGGGGCCCTGCTCACGGCACCCCCACACCAACCCACTGTGCCGGGGGGGGCACCCCCATGGCGGGTCCCCACGGGATTTATATGGCCCCTCCCAGCCCTGTCCCGGGGGTCTTGGGGGAGCCAGGCAGCCAGGTCTGCTGAGCAATCGCGGCGCGGGGCCAGCTCCATACCCTGTGCCATGCTGCTGCGCCGCCACGCATGGGGTTGTTTTCTGAACGGAGGAGAGCAGCTGAGTCACGGCTAATTGCCACGGCCGGGAACACGCCGGGTGGGGAACGAGGCGCCGCGTGGGGTCGGTGGCACCTGCACGCACGGGGCAGCCTGGGCACCGCTGCCAGTGGGAGTGGGGCATCAAGGGGCCCCTTTCCCCACTGCCGGTGTCGCTCGGGTCCTGCGGCCCTGTGCCAACCGGGGCCCACACATCCTTTCCGGGAGCTGCCGAGCTCTCCCTGCCGGAGGCACTGGCCGCAGCGTGGCCACTGCACCACAACCACCTGGTGACTCAGGGCGAGGGCACTTCCTGCAGGGTGACGGGGTGTCCCCACCACCCCGGTGCTGTGGGGGTGCCCCGCGGGCATGGAGCAGCCCCAGCACCCGGTGGGGTTACCCTGCTGAGGAGTGGCCCCATGCACCCAGCAGGGCTGGTGCCAGGGGGTCCTTGGGGTGCAGAGCTCTGGGGTCCCTGCCCTGGCACCCTGCAGCCCCCCCCCCGGCACAGCCCTGCTGGCGGCTCCCAGCGTGGCCAGGGCACCCGAGGCCTCTCCTCCCGTGGGATTAGCTCCGAGGATTTCCCGGTGCTGGCACATCTGCGCTCTGCACCTTCTTCTCCTGGCTGGGGGCCAGGGCAGCACCCAGCACGTGGCACCCAGGAGGGTGCTGGCACCCCTGAAACCGTCCCCCCCTTCCCCCCCAGGGGCCACAAGCACCCATAGAGACCCCAGTGCCACCAGGCTGGGCTGGCCCCTGTGCCACGACCCAGATCTGCTCAGCGGCTCTGCCCTGGCACCACAGCACCGGGCGCAGCACGTCGCTGCAGCCCCTGCGGCCACTGGGAGTAGGGCCAGGCTGGGTGGTGGCTGCCAGGCACGTGCCACGCTGGGCACCCGCTGTGGGCAGCGCATGGCCCTGGTGGCACCGGGGACAGGCTGGGGGGGCATGGGGACAGTGCGGCAGGGTTGCTGAGCTGGGCGGGGTCCGGCTGTGCCATGCTGTCCCTGGTGGGGAGGGGGTCCTGTGGCACTGGTGTCACACTGTGCCTGGGCATTCCCAGTGCTGTGTGGGGTGACAGGGGTACCTGGGTGTCCCCAGTGCAGGGGTCATGCTGTGCTGGGTGACACAGGCCCCCAGAGGACAGTGCCATGCAGGGTGCAGGGGTGCTGGTGCTGTGCCTGGGTCTCTGCGGTGCAGGGGACAGTACACGCTCAGTGCAGGGTGTCCCCCTTGCAGTGCTGTGCAAGGTGACAGGAGTGCCAAGTGCTGTGCCCAGGTGTCCCCAGCACAGGCAATGGTGCCATGCTTGGGTGTCCTCAGCACAGGGGACAGTGCTGTGCAAGGTGACGAGGTCCCAAGCGCTGCATCCAGGTGTCCCCAGCACAGGGGATGGTACCATACTTGGGTGTCCACAGTGTGGGGGATGGTGCCATGTGCAGGGGACAGTGCCAGTCTGAGTGTCCCCAGAGCAGGGGACAGCACTCTGCAAGTTGACAATGGTGCCAAGTGCTGCACCCAGGTGTCCCCAGCACAGGGGACAGTGCTGTGCAAGGTGACAGGAGTGCCAGGTGCTGCACCCAGGTAGGCTCAGCGCAGGGGACAGTGCCATGCAGAGGGACACTGCCATACCCAGGCGTCCCCAGTGCAGGGACACTGCCATACCCCAGTATCCCCAGTGCAGGGACAGTGCCATACCCGGGTGTCCCCAGTGCAGGGGACAGCGCTGTGCAAGGTGACAGGGGTGCCAAGTACTGCACCCAGGTATGCCCAGCACAGGGGACAGTGCCATGTGCAGGGACGATGCCATACCCGGGTGTCCCCAGCACAGGGACCACACCGTGCAGGGTCTCAGGGTGACAAGTCACAGCTGTCCCTGCCACCACCCCGGTGCCATGCAGTGGGACAGCAGCACCCGGGCAGCCCCAGCCAGGGCGAGCGGGGCCAGTGCCAGGGGCCGGTCCCTGCGGGGCCGGGAGGCGGCCCCGGGGCGGGGGTCCCCGTTATCGCCGGGCTCCCCGGTGGCGCCGCGGGGCCGGGGCCGCCGGCGGAAAGTGTGTCACTGGGGCACGAGGCTCTCCCCGGGAATCACATGGGGGAGGCGGCGGCGCCGCGTGCGGCCCAGTGCGCAGCCGCGGCCGGTCCGGGCGGGCGGCGGGGCGGGCGCCGGGCGCACAACAGCCCTTGCCGGGCGGCGGCGCGGCACGGCACGGCTCGGCTTGGCTCAGCTCGGCTTCCCGCGGCCCCCTTCGGCGCCGTTCCCTCAGCGGAGCCGGGACACGCCGCCCCCCCCCACCCCCCTCCCCCGGTGAGGATGGCCGCCCCCGAAGCCGGCAGCACAGGTCCGTGCCCCGGCGGAACGGACCCCCCCTCCCCCGCCCCCCCCCCCCTCCCCGCGGGTGTGCGCGGCGGGACCGTTGCGGGCACCAGCAGCTGGAGCGGTTCCGAGCATCGGATCGGAGGTGGGGGTCGGTGCACGGGACTGTGAGGCGGAGGGGGACGGCTACCGGGACGGGGGGTCCTGCACACCCGACAGGGCAGGATGCGCACCGGGACCGCATCCGGAGCGGGGCTGCTTCCTACCGGGACCGGGCGGTCCTGCATAGCGGGGTAAGGCTCGGGCGGCGGGGCGGGGCGTCCCACGGGCGGGGGGCAGGGAGGGATGCGCCTGGGCACCGGGCGTCTTGCGCCACGGGGCGCCCTGGACACCGGTACCGGGGTGCTCCGGTGGGGATGGAGACCGGGAGCCGGGAGTCCTGAACGCCGGGGCGCGATGGACACGGGGGTGCGAAGGGTGAGGAACCGGGCTCGGTGCACCCGGCTATCCCGGGCAGCGGAGGGGAGAGCGCTCCGGGACCGGGACAAGCGGGGACCGAGCGCTCCGTGGGCGGCGGGGGCGGTGCCACCGTGTCGGGGCGCCCCGCGCGGGGACGCGCACCGGCAACAGGAACGGAGGAGGCGGGGGGGGGGGGAAAGGGGGAAACGGAGGCGGTGCCCCCCCCCCCCCCCCCCCCCCGGCACGTGTCCCCCTCCCCGCCGCTGCCACGTGCGGAGTTTGTTTTCCCCGCAGCCCCGCCCCGCCCCCGCCCATTGGTCGCCTCATGACATCATCGCTACCCCCCCTCGTGACGTCACACCCGGAAGCGGGGACGCCGCGTTCCACTCGCCCTTTCCAACCTGGGGAGGGCGGGCTATCACCAGGGCAACGATAAAAAGGGGCGTGGATTCGCGGCGGACCAATGGGAGGGAAGGGGCGGGGCAAAGCGGTGAAGGGGCGGGACCGCGGGAGGCCACGTGCGGCGCGAGCACGTGGGGCGGCGGCGTGAGGCCGCCTGAGCTGGGGCTGGAGGAGGGGGGGGAGGCCGATTGAGGGGGGGTCCTCGGGGGGGTCCGGTGCTGTGGGGTCGGGAATAGCCCCACGTCTTTGGGGCAAACCCTTGGGGGGTGTCCTTGCCCCCAAAGCCCCCGGGACCCCCCCTCCAAATATTGAGTGGGGGGTCCCAGGGGCTTTGGGCTGATGGGACCCCCCACTCAATATTTGGAATTGCAGCTGGGTGTCCCCAGGAATTGCAGTCCTGGGTGGGAGGTGGTAGGGGACCCACTGTCCCCAATTCAGTGACCCTCTTTGGAGGTGGCTCAGACTGGCGGTGGCAGGCTGGCTCCGGCATGGCGGTATCCGTGCCAGCGGCACCGTGTGCGGCGGGAGGACACATGGGCCCCGGCCATCCCGTGTGTCCCCAACATCACCCTCACGTGTCGCGGCCCTGAGTCAGCCAGAGCAGCGTCCCGGTGCTGTGTGTGGTGTTTGGGGGGGGGGGCTGTGACCTGTGCCAGGGCATGTGCCCCCATGCTGGTCCCCACTTTTGTGGGGTACCCCCATGCAGAGCACCCCCAGCCTCACCCAGCAGTGGGGTTGCATCCTGCCAACTGAGGGGGGCTGCCCTGTGACACACACCCCCCACCACCCCAGTGCTATGGGGGGCTGCGCCATGGGGCTGAGCACCAGGCTGTGCCACGGGCCGGAGGCGGCAGGTGGAACTGCCGTGACCTCCCGGTGACGCCTCTGATGGGTTCCCAGCCCGCCGTTCCTCCCACGGATGCTTCCGGGGCGCCGTGCCCATGTCCCCAACTAGCCCACACCCAGGCCATCCTGTCCCACGTGGGGCCAGCACCCGTGGCATCTGGCAGGCGCTGTGCCTGAGTCAGGGTGGGCGGCACACGTGTGGTCACGCTGCGGCAGAGTGCCGTGGGTCCAAGGATGCGTTTGAGGGCTTCCCCAGGGACACCCTCCTGCTGTCGGCCGGGGGTGGCTGAGCCCGGTGCAGCTCAGTACAGGTGGTCCCGTGCTCTGCTCACAGGCGGTGTGATCAGCTACGTGGGCTCCAGCGGCGCCTCGCCCAACGCACCAGCCCCGTCTCGCTCTGCAGCGACAGCTCCAACAGCAGCTCCCCGGGCTCCCAGCCCTTCCCACCTACTTTCCCCCATCACCCACCGGCTCCCTCCAGGATCCCGTGCCTACGGTGGGGGCTCGCTGGCCCCCCATGAGGATGGTCCCCTTCATCCAACTCCTCCTCCTCCTCCTCCTCTCCTCCTCCTCCTCCTCCTCCTGTACAGCTCCTCAGTGAACTTCCCCGGGGTGCAGCAGGTCCCTGTGATGAGCGGCGCCGCAGCTCGCCCAGCAAGCTGGCAGCACCGTCACCAGTGAGTGGGGCAGGTGGGGGGACGGCATGTGGTGTGTGTGCCCACCCCACCCCAGTGGGCACGTCGGGACCCCACTCACCCTGTCCCTCCATAGAGCTGAACGGGATGGTGCTGCTCTGCAAGGTCTGCGGGGATGTCTCCGGCTTCCACTACGCGTCCATGCCGTGAGGGCTGCAAGGTACCAGGGATGGGGCCAGAGGGGGTGGTGGTAGCCCCCGCTGTGCTGGGGTCCCTGAGTGACCCCCCCCTACCCCACAGGGCTTTTCCGTCGCAGCATCCAGCAGAACATCCAGTACAAGAAGTGCCTGAAGATGAGAACTGCTCCATTCCGCATCAACCGCAACCGCTGCCAGCAGTGCCGCTTCAAGAAGTGCTGGTCGGCATGTCCCGTGATGGTGAGCTCAGCCCCCCCCGGCCCCCCCAGGAACTGGGGACCCCATGTTACAGTCCCTGGGGGTGTATGTGTGTCCCCTTGTGGGCTGGTCCCCTCCACAGGCAGGGCTGTATGTCCCCTGGAGCTGTGTCCCTCTGCCTGCACTGGGTGCCATGTATGCCCACAGGATGTCCCCCCCTTCCATAGGCTGCACATCTCCTCCTGGAATGGGTCCCCCCCCCATGCTGGGGGCTGTGTCCCCTTCAAGACTGGGTACCCCCACATTCAGGACCATGTCCTCCCATGCTGGGGGCTGTGTGTCCCTCCTGGGATGTGTCTCCCCCATGCTGGGGGCTGTGTCCCCCTTCAGGACTGGTACCCCCACATTCAGGACTGTGTCCTCCCACGCTGGGGGTGAGTGTCCCTCCTGGGATGGGTCACCCCCATGCTGGGTTGTGTGTCCCCTCCAGGACCAGGTACCCCCATGCTGGGGGCTGAATGTCCCCTCCAGGGTCAAGTGCCCTGGCACTCAGGACTGTCCCCCCTCTAGGATGGGGGGGTAGGGATGCAGCCACGTTCCTTGCAGCCCCCAGCTCCACATCATGCAGGGCTGGGGGGGGGTCGGTGTGCCCTGGTTGCTCACTAACGCCGGTGTCCCCCGCAGCGGTGCGCTTCGGGCGCATCCCCAAGCGGGAGAAGCAGCGGATGCTGGCGGAGATGCAGAGCGCCATGAGCGGCATGGGCAGCGCCCTGCCAGGGATGCCCGTCCCCGGCGAGGGTCCAGTGCCGGGAGGGGGCCGCGCACCGCCCCCGGCCCCCACTGCTCGCCCCCCGGCCTGCTCTCCCAGTTCCCCCAGCAGGACACCCCCCCGCTCACCCAGCCCCGGGGGGCCACCGAGGACGTCATCGCGCAGGGGCCAAGGCCCACAAGGAGATCTTCGTCTATGCACACGACAAGCTGGGACCCCCCCGCCTGCGACAGCAGCCTCCTACGCTGGGACGCTCCCCAACCTGGGCCCCCCCCCCCCGAACCCCGGCTCTGCCCCCCGCCTACCCGAGCCCCCGGCGCGGGGCTGTCCTGGCCCTGTGGCACCAAGGACGTCCTGCCGGTGAGCACCCGGGGGCTCCCGCTCCCCCCCAGGGTATTTTAGACACTAATCGCACTAATCGCCTTGTCCGAGCCGGGTGGGGGGCTGGGGGAGCCCCGCGGTGCCGGGCTGAGCCGTGCCGTCACCCGCAGGCCTGCCCCATGAACAGCCACCTGCCTGGCCGCAGCGGGCGCTCGGTGCAGGAGATCTGGGAGGATTTCTCCCTCAGCTTCACCCCCGCCGTCCGTGAGGTGGTCGAGTTCGCCAAGCACATTCCCGGCTTCCAGGCCCTCTCCCAGCACGACCAGGTCACCCTGCTCAAGGCTGGCACCTTCGAGTATGTCGTGGGACGTGAGGGTTCAATGGAGGCCATGATGCCACGTGGCCCGGCATGGTGCCCCACGGCTTTGCACAGTGCCCCATGGCACGGCATGTTGCTCTGTGCCATTGCATGATCACGTGGATTTGCACAGTGCCATAGCATTGCATGGTGCCCCACGGACCAGCATGGAGCCTGGTGGCATTGCACGGTGCCCCGTGGACCAGCATGGAGCCTTGTGGCATTGTACGGTGCCCCATGGATTGGCACGGTGCTCCATGGCATTGCACGGTGCCCCGTGGACCAGCATGGAGCCTTGTGGCATTGCACGGTGCCCATGGATTGGCACGGTGCTCCATGGCATTGCACGGTGCCCCGTGGACCAGCATGGAGCCTTGTGGCATTGCACGGTGCCCATGGATTGGCACGGTACTCCATGGCATTGCACAGTGCTCCACGGATTGGCACGATGCTCCATGGCATTGCATGATGCCCCAGGATTGGCACGGTGCCCCATGGACCAGCATGGAGCCCCACGGTGTGGGCACTGTTCTCCTAGAGCATTGCACGGTGCCCCAGAGCATGGCACGGAGCCCCTGGCACTGTGTGGCATCCACGGCCTGGCACAGTGCCCCGTGGCACTGCATGGTGTCCCATGCACTGAGTTGCAGCACCACGCACGGCATTGCCCAGTGCCCCACGGCACGCACAGAGCATGGCATTTGCTCAACACTCCACAGCGCTGCACAGTAGCCATCGCGTTGCAGGGTGTCCCCGTCCCACTGACGCCGCGTGTGCCACAGGTGCTGATGGTTCGCTTCGCCTCGCTCTTCGACGTGAAGGAGCAGACGGTGACTTTCATGAGCCGGACAAAGTACAGCCTGGAGGAGCTGTGGGCATGGGCATGGGTGACCTGCTCAGCTCCATGTTCGAGTTCAGCGAGAAGCTCAGCGCCCTCGACCTCACCGACGAGGAGCTGGGGCTCTTCACCGCCGTCGTCTGGTCTCGGCAGGTGGGAGCCAGGGTGATGTTGCGGGGGTGGGGCCGCGCCGGGGGGATTGCTGCCCGCCTGGTGACACCCCGTCCCCGCAGACCGCTCGGGCATGGAGGACACGGCATCGGTGGAGCAGCTGCAGGAGACGCTGATCCGCGCCCTGCGCGCCCTCGTGCTGAAGACGCACCGGCGGAGACATCGCGCTTCACCAAACTGCTGCTGAAGCTGCCGGACTGCGCACCCTCAACAACCCACTCCGAGAAGCTGCTCCTTCCGCATCGACGCCCAGTAGGGCCCGACGGACCCCAGGGACCCCCTCCCCCACGCACCCGCCACCCCGTACATAGCACCGCGGGTGGGGAGGGGACACAGACGCACGACCCAACCCCCCCAGGTGCAGCACGAACCCCCACAGCGCCTGCCGGACCCCAGGGTGGGGCAGGGGGGGCTGCACCCCCCAGGATGCCAGAACACCCCCCACCCTCCACCCCAGTCGGGCACCAGCCCCACGGCTCCACTGGCAGTGCCGGGGGGGTTCCCCCGCCCCGGCCCCCCCACTTTGGCAGCCAGTGGTGGAAAGCAAGAGGCCGGATCCAGCCAAGCCGTGTGGGTGGGTTTGGTTGGTTGGTTGTTTTTTTTTTTTTTTTTCATCATATATTTATTACATAAATATATAGTAAAATAGACCAGCAACAATTACCATAAAAATATCTTCTTTAAATCTGACCAAACACAAAAGGGTTTAAAATCGCACGTCACAGACTGTGATTGTCACGGAGCTCAGCGGCCCCCCCGTCCCGCGCCCTACATTCAGCGACGCCGGCCGTGGCCCCCCGCCGCCACCATGCATAGTAGGGGGACCCCACGCCAGGCCGTGCCGTGCCAGGGCGTGCCGAGCCGTGCCGGCGGGGCTCGACGCCGCCCCGAGCAGGCAGCTCCGGGAGCCATGAGGTATGTGCTTAGGGGGGCCGGGGCACACGGGGACAGGGGGCGGGGATGGGGACGGCCGGGGGAGGCAGTGGCGGGGGGGTGGGGGGAGCACCGGTCCTGCCCCCCCCCGGTGAAGCCGGGGCCGATGCTGGACGTGCGATGGCGACGCGAGACGGAGACAAGAGGGAGCGGCCGGGGAGTGCGAGGGGGTGCTGGCCAGTGGGGCAGGGGTGGACTGGGCCCCCCAAGGATTATCCACCCCAGGGCACCGTGCTGCTGCCCGGGGGGGCCCTCACCCGGCTGGGGGGGGGGGGTGGTGTCACATTTGCTGCTTAAGACGTCCTGTGACGGCTCCGTCCTGCCCCGTGTGGGTGGGCAGCGAGTGGGGCAGCGAGCAGGCAGGGCAGCATGCGCAGGGGGACACGGCATTGCGGTGCTACGGCACCAGCAGTGCAGCAGCGTGCACGGCCACCGCACCGGCACTGCAGGGCCACTGTGCCGGTGTGGTGCAGCCACTGCAATGGTGCTGCATGGCCACTACACTCGCATGGCTTGGCCACTGCACCACCACTGCAGCAGCATGCACGGCCACTGCGATGGTGCTGCACAGCTACTGCACAGCCACTGCAGTCGTGTGCACAGCACTGCAGCGCATGCAACCCACTGCACTGGCACGGCACGCCACTGCGATGGTGCTGCAGCTACTGCACTGGTACTGCACGGCCCCACTGCAGTGGTTGGGACGGCCACTGCACCACCACTGCAGCAGCATGCGGCCACTGCACTGCATGGCAGGGCCCCTGCGATGGACTGCAGGATCACTGCACTGGCTTGTGTGAGCCACTGCAATGGTGCTGCATGGCCACTGCAATGGCGTGGTTTTGCTGCTGCACCACTGCAGCAGCATGCCACACTGCACCACACGCTTGGCTGCTGTGCCAGCGTTGCACCACGCATAGCTGCTGCACCCAGCAAGGCATGGCCGCTGCACTGCACTGCACCAACATGCACGGCCACTGCACGGCACAGCTTAGCCACTGCACCAGCACCGCACGGCACAGCGCGGCCACCACACGGGCATTGCCCAGCATGCACGGCGCTGCACCGGCATCAGATGGCACAGGCACGCCGGGGGGGCTGTGGCCCCTGCCCCCAGCCCGAAGGCACGTGTTCGGCCAGTGCTGGATGGCGCACGCAGCACAGGCTTGCGTGACCATGGGGGGTGGGGGGGTGAGCCCCAGCCCCTGTGCCCCCCCACATGGTTTCCTATTGCACAACCTGCAGCCGTGCCTGCTGGGGGGCCACATTGGGACCCCCCCCCGCCCCGCGCCGGGCACCTGGGGTGAGAGTTTTAAGACATTTTGCACCACATGCAAAGTGGCCCTGCTGCGAGGGGCCGGGGGCACCGTGACCCCCCCGCGGCTGCCAGGGCACCCATGCTGCCACAGCCCTGCCATGCCACAGCCCCACTGCACCCCCTGACTGGCTGCAGGGGGTGCGGGACCCCTGGACATGACCCCCAGGGGGGGGGGGGGCTGGGCTGTGGTGGGGAGCCCAGCCTGGCCCTGTGCCCGGGGTGGGGGGTGGGGAGTGCTCTGTGTTGGGTTGCTTGCTTTTAAACGACCCGTAAAAGATTTTTTTTTTTAATTACAAAATTATATATTTTATAATATTTTATATATATATAATAGCTTAGGTGGCCCCGGCAGGCTGCCTGCCTGCCGCCACCCCCCGGCCCGCACCCCCCCTCGCCTCCGCCTGAGGTAAGAAAAATTCACAAACCTAACTCTGGGGGGGGAAAAAGGTGATAAAACCATCCCGGGGTGCCCCGCCACAGCCCTGCCCCCCACGAGCTGGGCCCCCCGGCCCCCCCCCAGCCCCCTACCGGCCCCTGCCGCCACCTGGCCCCCCCGGGAGAGGGGGAGCGGTTGGGGGTGCAGCCCCCCGAAGTGCTGCTGCTGAGGGGCCAGGGCAGTAGTGCAGTGGGGGACATGTGGGGTCCTGGGGGGGGCACCCGCTGCCCCCTCCCCCTCGCCGGCACCTCCGGGGCCTTTGCAACTCCTGACGGACCGAAAATAAACCCACGCGAGGGGTTAAAAACAACACAACAAAAAAAAAAAAAAAAAAAAAAAAAGACAACGGCAAAAGGTGGGGGGGGGCAGCCGCAGAGGTCCCCACGACGCCCCCCGGTGTCCCGCAGCCCCAGTGTCCGCCGGCGCTTGGCACAAATCGTCTCCTCTCAGCCCAAAAAGAGAGAAACCAAAGCCCCGAATCTGGCCCAAATCTGGGGTAGGGGGGTGGGGGGGCACAACCCAGCCGGGGCAGACCAGAGGCGGCGGGTGGGGTACCCACCACCCTGCCCCCCTTTAGGCTGGGGTCCCCCCTGCCACCGCCATGCCCCCCCGGTGCCCCCCACCCCGCTATGGGGGGGTCCTGGCCCCAACCCCCCCTCCGGCCCCCGCTGCCCGGCCAAAAGTGCATGTGGCCACGGGCCCCCCCCCCCGGCCGGGGCGCCCTCTGTGCAGCCCAGAGCCCCTCCTCTCCTCTGCTCTTCCTCTCCTCCTCCTCTCTCCTTCCAAAGTGCAGTAGTTTAATTATTAGCCTCTCAGGGAAGGGAAATGCTTAAAAATAATAATCTAAGAAGAGAGGACAATAAAGGAAACGCTCGACCATCGGGGCCCTTCCTGTGCAAACAACACAAATTCTCAAGTCCTGGGGCGCGGGGGGTGGGGGGCGCGGCGGGGGGCGCAGCGGGACCCCCCACCTGGGCGCAGCATCCCCCCGCTCGCCCCTGGAGGGGTGTGGGGCAGGGATAAGAAAAATGTAGGGGGGGTGGTGGAGGGGGGCAGCAGCTGGGCGGGGTGGGGGGGGAGCACTGGGGGTGTGGGCGCCCTACACCTCCTGTCCTCGAAGACCTCGAGGAAGAGGGGGGGGAAGCGCTCGGTGGGACCACTCCACCTTCATGTGCGGAAGCGGCTGGCGTGGCAGGCGCCGATCATCCGCAGATCCGTCACCTTCATCAGCACTTGGCCAGAAGTGGGATGTTGTGTTTCGGTAGGATGTAGTGCTCGAAGGCCAGCGGTACGTCTCCTGGCACTTCGATCTTCTCCACGCAGATCAGCCCGTCCGGTCTGCGGGAACAAGGAATCCACCGTCCAGGGAGGGGGATCACCCTCCCCGCCAAGGCTGCGCACCCCGTGTCCCCCCCCCGTGGTGTTGGGTTGCCCACCTGTAGACCCCTGCAGCTGGCATGGCTCCCCAGGGAGGGGCTCATCCTGGCACGGGGTGGTGGGGTGCCCACCCTGCCCCCTAGGCTGCAGCGTTAGGGATTGGGTGCCCACCCCATGCTTTGGGGCATGGGGACTGGGGTTGCCCACCCTTGCCACCCCCAGGCTGCTGTGGCACTGGGATTAGGGTGCCACACCATGCTCATGGGCACTGGTGTGGGGGCCCACCCTCTGCACCCCCAGGCTGCAGCGTTAGGGATTGGGGTGCCCACCTTGCACCCCCAGGCTCCAGGGCACTGGGATTAGGGTGCTGACCCTGTGCTCTGGGCATGGGACTGGGGTGCCCCACCTGCACCCCCAGGCTGCAGCGTTAGGGATTAGGGTGCCCACCCTTGCACCCCCAGGCTCCGGGCACTGGGATTAGGGTGCTGACCCTGTGCTCCTGGCACCGGGACTGGGGTGCCCACCCCCTGCACCCCCAGGCTGGCAGTTAGGGATTGGGGTGCCACCTTGCACCCTCAGGCTCCAGGGCACTGGGATTAGGGTGCTGACCCTGTGCTCCTGGGCACTGGGACTGGGGTGCCCACCCTCTGCAACCCAGGCTGCAGGTTAGGGATTGCGGTGCCCACTCCATACTCCCGGGGCACAGGGATTGGGGTGCCTACTTTTGCACCCTTTCAGCCCAGCCCAGTCCCCAGCACAGGGAATGAGGGTGCTCCCCACATTCCCCCAGTATGGCCTGGCCAGCTCCCCAGGGGCATTTGGGTGCCCCTCCGTGCCCCCCCCAGCCTCTAGGGCAGTGGGGTTTGAGTGCCACGTGGAGCTCCCAGCCGTGCCCACCTCCGAGGACTCACAGCATCCAGGTGCCCAACCCCATGCACCCCGGCATTGGCGTGCCCACCCCATATCCCCCCAGAGCCAGTGGGGCACAGTTCCCCAGGTGCCCACCCAACGCACCCCCAGGATGCTGGGGGCTGGGCATCGGGGTGCCCCCAACAACCCCCAGGGTGCTGAAGATTCTGGGCATTGGGGTGCCCCCCCAACACACCCCAGGATGCCAGGGACTCTGGACATTGGGGTGCCCACTCAACGCACCCTCAGGATGCTGAAGATTCTGGGCATCGGGGTGCCCACCCAATGCACACCCAGGATGCCAGGGGCTCATGGCATTGGGGTGCCACCCAACGCACCCCCAGGATGGCGGGGGGCTCTGGGCATCGGGGCACTGGTGAATATGCCCCCAGGATGCCAAGGGCTCCGAGCATTGGGGTGCCTGTCCAATGCACCCCCAGGATGCCGGGGGCTCCAGGCATCGGGTGCCCCCCAACGCACCCTCAGGATGCTGAAGATTCTGGGCATCAGGGTGCCCACCCATGCACCTTATGGCTCCCCAGGCATTGGGTGCCCACCCCGTTCCGCACCCCAGCATCCTGGGCGCGGACACTGATGTCGCTACCTGAGGACATGAGCAGCACAGCTGGAGCAGGGCCACCTCGGTGTCGTCCAGGTTGAAGGCAGAGAGGGACTTGCCCAGGTCGAAAATGGCATCGGAGACGACGCCGAGGCCGCCGTTCTTGAGCTGCTCGCGCTTGACGGCCATCTCCCCGCTGAGCGTCAGCGTCTCGCTCGGGGTCGTAGCGCACAGCCGCCGCAGCGACATGATCTCCATGCAGCATTCAGCAGGATGATCTGGTCTTCGCAAGGCAGCTGCAGGGAGGGGGGGGGGGTGACAGCATCAGCAGGGGGGACCGCTGCAGCCCCGCCCCCCCGCCTCCCCTGGACCCCCCTTACCTCCGAAAACATAGGCAGTTTTTTGGCAAAGTCGACCACGCGGGTGATGGCCGGGGTGATGATTTTTGTAAACTCGCTGAACGCCTCCAGGTCGACTTGTCCCCATCAGGCATGGAGGCCATGGGTGATGGCCGATGTCCTGGGCTGGGGGGATGGATGGCGGGGTTGGGGGCTGCGCTGTGATTCCCCCCCCCCAGCACCCATCACGGCAGGGGGAACCGAGGCAGGGCTGGGCGCGGGGCAGCAGCCAGGAGAGGGAGCTGTGTGCCAGCGCGGGGACAGGGACAGGGCCACCCCGCAGCTGTCCCCTTCGGTCACCGCTCACCCCTTAACCCTTCTGGGGGTGACAAGCTCAAGGACACCGGGCGACGTCCCAAAGCCCCAGCACCGACCGCCCCCCTGGTGCGGAGGCACCGTGCACGCTGCCCGCCATGTGCACCGAGCTGGGGGGTGCTCAGCTGACACCGGGGGGGGGGGGGCGGGGTGGTGGCCCAGGGTGCCAGTGGGCTCCCCCCACCCCATGCCCTCACCAGGAATTTCCGCTTCTGCTTCCAGTGGCTGCCCTGGGCGTTGGTGCTGCGGTGGGCTTCTGTCACCACGTGGATCAGCTCCATCCTCCGCGCTGGGGTTGGGGCGATGCTGCAGCGACTTGATCATCTCCTCCTTCCGCCGCGTCCCGGTTCTCCTCGATCAGCTTCCGCTTCGCTACCCGCTTCGAATCCAGCACCACTGCCGGGACCCCCCGCCATCAGCCAGCACCCCCTTCCAGCCCCACACAGAATGTATCCCACCCCACGGCTGCGGCGTGGCACCCCTGTGCCTGCGGCCCGGGCCCACGCTGCACCCCACAGCACCCCAGCCGTGCCGGGACCCCAACCCACCCCCGTGGCAGCAGTGGGTGCCCCCCCCGCAGCACGGTCCATGGCCATGCCCACGGAGATGCATTTCTTGAAGCGGCAGAGCTGGCACTGGTTGGGTGATCTTGTCGATGACGCAGCAGCCATCGTACTTGCAGGAGTAGGGGGGTGCAGGTTCTTCTGGATGGTCCGACGGAAAAAGCCCTAGGGATAGCAGGGGTGGGGGGTGACGCGGTGAGCCCGGTGAGCCCCGTGACCCCCTGCCGCACCTTGCCCTCTCACCTTGCAGCCCTCGCAGGTGATGCAGCGGTAGTGGTAGCCGGTGGCTTTGTCCCCGCACACACGCACTGTTCATCTTTGTCCAGGTAACTAGGGATGTACCCTGGGGGGGGTGGGTGCTGGGTGTCAGGGACCCCCGCTGCATCTCCTCCCTGCTCAGTTTCCCCCTGCAGCCCATCTGCCCTGCCCCACTGCAGGCAGCCCCGGCATGGGAAGGGTTAAAGGCTGGGGGCTGGGGGTGGGGGGGGCTGCCCGAGCCCCCGCAGCAATAAAGCCCATATCCGGCAGGGAGCCGGCTGCAGGGGGGGAGCGTCCCTGTCCCCCGGCACACAAGGCCACTGTCCCGCTATTGTCCGGGGTCCCCCAGCCTCCCAGCCTGGGGACCAGCCCCCAAGCCCCCCCCCCCCCCCCATCACCAGCCTCACAGGGAAACTGAGGCACCCACAATACATGGAGGGGTCCCCCCAACCCCGGGCTCCCCGCCCACCCCCGGCATGGAGCAAACCCAGGAGTTGGGGTCCCAAAAGCCCACCCTGGTGCACGTGTGTGCCGGATGGGGGGCCCTGGGTGCTCTGCCCCTCCTCGAGCGGGGAGGCGCAGCCCTCCTCTGCCCGGCAGGATCTGGCCGTGCCGGCGCTCCCCGCTGGGGAATGGGGCAGGGCTGGGGGGCAGCGCTGGCCGGGCCCCCTTATCTCCCACCCCAGGGTGCTGCTGGCCCGATAGCGCGCCACGGCCCGACCCACGGCCCCAGGCACGGGGGGGGGGACAGGACCCTGGAGGACAGGGGTGCTGGGGTCCTGGCAGGGACGTGGGGTGCTGGGGACACTGTGGGACCAGCAGGGATGGGGGTGCTGGGGGGCCAGGGGACCCTGGGGGGTTGGCAGGAACATGGGGTCCCCCAGGGACCCTGGGGTGCCTGGCAAGGAATGGGGTGCCCGGGGGACCCTGGGGTGGCCGCAGTGACATTGGGGTGCCCAAGGGACCCTGGGCGACTCAGCAGGAACAGGGGTGCCAGGAGGGACATGGGGCTTCCCAGGGGACCCTGGGGTGCCCAGCAGTGATGTCGGGGTGCCCGTGGGACCCTGGGGAATAACAAGGACACGGGGTGCCCACAGGGTCTTGGGGTGCTGGCAAGGACGTGGGAGTGTCCAAGGGACCCTGGGGTGCCAGAAGGGACACGGGGTGCCTGGGGGACCTGGGGTGCCAGCAGGGACGTGGGGGTGCCAAGGGACCTGTGGGATCAGCAGGAACATGGGGTGCACGGGGGACCCCAGGGTGCCGGCAGTGCCGGGGGGTCCGGGGGGGAGCCGTACCTGACATGCTGGTCTTCACCAAACATGGCTGCTCTTTCTTTTGCGCTTGCCATCAGCCACCTGCGGGAGGGGCCAGGCTGGGACGGTGCCCACGGCCCCAAGCTCCCCAGGCCTCCCCAAGCCCCCCCCCCCCCCAGCTAGGAGGTGGGCACCCGCACCGGGGGGGGCTGGGCAGGGGCAGTGCCACGCGTGGGTGGCGGACCATGGGTGCGAGCTGGGACCGGGGCCCTGGGGACCCCACCGGGGCCTCGGCACCGCCCGGGGAGGGGGCTGGGGGAGGAGGGGGGAGGGGAAGGGTGGCGGGGGGGGAGGGGAAGGGAAGGGGTGGCGGCTGGGGGAGGGGGAGGAGGAAGGGGGGGGGAGGGGAAAGGGGGGGGGGGAGGGGGGGGAGGGAGGGGTGGGGTGGGGGAGGGGCTCATTTACAGTCAAAGACAAAATGTCCTTTTGGCTCAGCGGGGAAGTGACGTACAGGGGCTCAGCCAATGGCGGCGGCGGGGGTCGCGCTCGCCCGCCCGGCCCAGCCATTGGCGGAGCCGCCAGGCCCGGCGGCCGGGGGGGCCGACGCCCGGGGATGGGCACCTGGGGGGGGGGGGGGGGGGGGGGG